>NC_047167.1:22209946-22274946 GCF_009819705.1 Hippoglossus hippoglossus | reverse complement strand
TGTGAATCTGCAGCTTGTGAATCTGCAGCTTGTGAATCTGCAGCTTGTGAATCTGCAGCCTGTGATCCTGCAGCCTGTGGTCCTGCAGCTTGTGAGTCTGCAGCCTGTGATTCTGCAGCTTGTGATTCTGCAGCTTGTGAATCTGCAGCTTGTGAATCTGCAGCTTGTGAATCTGCAGCCTGTGATCCTGCAGCCTGTGGTCCTGCAGCCTGTGATCCTGCAGCTTGTGAGTCTGCAGCCTGTGGTTCTGCAGCCTGTGATCCTGCAGCTTGTGAGTCTGCAGCCTGTGGTTCTGCAGCCTGTGATCCTGCAGCCTGTGGTTCTGCAGCCTGTGATCCTGCAGCTTGTGATTCTGCAGCCTGTGATCCTGTGATCCTGCAGCTTGTGATTCTGCAGCCTGTGGTTCTGCAGCCTGTGGTCCTGCAGCTTGTGAGTCTGCAGCCTGTGATCCTGTGATCCTGTGATCCTGCAGCCTGTGATCCTGCAGCCTGAGAATCTGCAGCCTGTGGTTCTGCAGCCTGTGATTCTGCAGCTTGTGATCCTGCAACCTGTGATCCTGTGATCCTGCAGTCTGTGATCCTGCAGCCTGTGAATCTGCAGCCTGTGGTTCTGCAGCATGTGGTCCTGCAGCTTGTGAGTCTGCAGCCTGTGATCCTGTGATCCTGCAGCTTGTGAATCTGCAGCCTGTGGTCCTGCAGCTTGTGATCCTGCAGCCTGTGATCCTGCAGCCTGTGATCCTGCAGCCTGTGATTCTGCAGCCTCTCTCAGCCGACCTCTCTGACCCAGCAGGGGCCCCCTGTTGGTTTATTGTGCTTGGTCATGGTCTAGTGCTGAGGGTGGAGGTCGTACAGTGCACAGCGGTCATTTCTGAAAACTCACAGTGGGTGCTTACAGCGGGGGGGGGGGGGGGAGCTGCACTGCTGAGTCTGCATCACAGCTCAGTGATAATAAACACGACTCGAGGAAACCGGTACTTTTGGAAACTGTTGCTACAAAGAAACGTACGACTGAACCAGGAACTTTGTTCTGTTACTGTTCACAAAACCAAAAGACTGACGCATTTAGGAGAACAATTTACAGTCTTGTTTGTTTGACACCAGAAACCGAGTTTAAAATCAGCTGGTGCATCGATTTTCTGAAATTGATTCTGGTTTTCCTTCTGTTTATTAAACTTGCAGGAGCGGTTATTCACATTATAGTTCGTTTGGGCCCAAACCACAATATTCGTTGATGGAAAACCACTTTTTATTTTCCAGGTTTAGCTCAGCAGATTTCAGCATCGCTCCCTTTGCGTATAAACTTTTTGTTACGGGAAATAAACTAAATTACAGAAACTCTGACTCTGGAAACCAGAAACCCACACTGTGCGTATCAGGGAAAGGGGGGGTGTCAATTAATTTATATATATTGATTATTTTATATTCTGGACTGTTTTAAAAACAGGGAGAGATCAGATTAAATGGATTTTAAATTCTGAAGTATGATCCTTACTAGTTTTTGTTCCATGTTACAGGGAGATTTTCACACACACACACACACACACACACACACACACACACACACACACACACACACACACACACACACACACACACACACACACACACACACACACACACACACACACACACAGACACACACACACACAAACACACACACTGCCAGAGGGTTTCTCACCACTGTGACTCAGCCGATCCAGCTGTGGTCTGTGGGAACAGGCAGCACAGGCAGGAAGTGGTGTGTGTCTATTTCTGTGTGTATGTGTGTGGCACACGTCAGCTTGTCTGTGACAGTGGACACACACACACACACACACACACACACACACACACACACACACACACACACACACACACACACAAACATGACAATAAAGCATTGCACTATGAATCTGTTACTGACATACGTTTAGTCCGTTCTTTATTATGACATTCATTAAACCAATGTTAGGAAAAAAAACAATTGATCTAGATATAATATAAATCCTGATTATAATGTTAATCTTTATCAGGCTCATTGTGTTTAAGGTTAATAATCTCCAGCCCGACTCGGGGTTGCCATGGTAACCATCTCAAGCACCGAGCTCGACAGTTTCGAAGCTAAAAGCCACAAAAAATGTTATTTTTCTGCTCAAGGTTCATTTACTGGTTTCTTTTCACTCGTTTTGAAAAGGAAATGGAAAAACTTCAAATTCAACTGAGCCTTGGTGCTTGTGATTGACGTCTCCAGAGGTTCTACCAACATCTACCAGATGAATTAGAGAAAAGAGAAGGGTAGAAACTTTGTTAATGCAGTTACACTTTATCAGAGAAAAGATAAAAGTGATCAACTTTAAAATGTAAAAAAAACAGATCAGTGATTGAAGAATAAAAACTTTTGCACCGTTAAATTCTAAAAAGATGAAGATGTCAGACCCCAGGTCCCACATAAAATAGATATGAATCATCAACTGAATCTCTGTATAATGATGTTCAATAACAATCCCCGTGTACCCTCTCTGAACCTCAGTCACTCCCCGCCTTCCCCACCAGGGGTCAGTGTGGCTCCAGGTTTACCGGGGCTGCTGCTGGCTGCAGAGGCGGAGAAGTGAAGGAAGTTTGTCTCCAGCTCTTACATCATGTTCCCTCGGGTCGTTGTGCGTCTGCTGAGACTCTCGTTACTGTTATGCTGCTGGTTGAAGGTTTTTTAGTGTTTGTGAGCGAGGGCAGGAAGTAGCTGGTGTTTTTGTGTCTTTTCCTTTAGGGTGTGTGTGTGTCTGTGTGTGTACTGTACATGCACACTACACACTACACATTCAGTTGCTCTGTGGCCTGGTGTGTGTGTGTGTGTGTGTGTGGTCAGCAGTAGACGGACAGGGAAGATAAAGTTATTGTTCTTTAAATCACTAAAAGTCCTGTGGTTATTCTGTTGCTTGAATAAAATACATCACACGAGGACATTGTTCAGATTGTTTCTCGGTCTCTTCACTTTCGTCTCCTCCCTTTTTTAAAACCTGATGAATTTTAATCCTGCAGGAAGAGGCAGGCAGGAAGTGAGCGTTATCAGGAGGGGGGGGGGGGGGTAAACAGGATGTTGTCATGCGATCAGCACCGTTTGCTTAATCACTTCCTTCCACCGTCTGCGCTTTGAAGTCGTCACACGTGAATCAGAGTCGCAAAATAAATGGTTTTCATGTCGTTCGGGGTCACAGTTGATTCACAGGCAGAAAAACAGCTGATGAGTTACGAGCAGTGATATTAACGTTTTAGTCAAAGTACTTATCAGAAAAAAGTTGTCTCATATTTTTTATAGGTGTGAGCGTCATGGAGAAAATTCTATCATCATATTATTTTGTATTATACTCAGAGGACGACCGGTTTGCATTTTTGGAGGATGAAGCCGACGATCTGTTGTTTGTCAGTTTTATTCTGAACCCGGCACGATGGGTTCAGATTCCTCTAATACAGATATCAGGGAATAAAGTAGTTATTATAAAGAACTATAAGTATGTCCACACACACACACACGTACACACTTAATGTAAAGTTCCTCCAGACGTCGACCCCCCCCCCCCTGAACAAAAAGGAAAGAACTCACAACAAACTCATTGACTCCTGAGAATCAGGATCTTTTCTCACGAGCTCGGCGCTCCGCGCCTCATGGTCGTCTCCCACGTCGACACTGCATCCTCCCATTGTTCCACTGAGTGTGTAACAATGTCAGTGTGTTGTTGGGCTTTCATCACAGCTTCTGTCGTTACGGTAACAGCAGATCGATCAATTTGTTATTTGAATTTCCTTTAGGACCAATAAAAGTTTATTGAAACTCGAGACAGCTGTGAGATGTAAAGAGAAACTGCTGTGACGGGGAACTAGAAAACAATAGTTTGAGGACTTTTGCTGAAATTAGTCACTTTTCATGGATGTTTGTTGGTGAATTCAATGTTTTCCTCCAAAAATGTCCCATGAATCAGTGATTCATCTGCGTTTATGGACACAATCTTGACCTAAATAGATTAAATAAAGTCTAAAATCGCATGATTTGTGCTGCGGCTATTGCATCTTTGCTGGTGGTGACAAAACATGAAGATATTATCATTAATAGAATAAGAATAGACCCATCAGGCAGTTGTTGGTTATTGTCGTGCAGGACTGATGTTCGATGCCCATTCTCATGATGATCTGGTTTTTTTTGTCAACAACACAAACTTAAAAACTCAACTGACTTTGGAGATGACTTTATTCTCCACGGTTCAGTCTCAAGTGTTGCGTCTGCACGCGTCTAATCGACTTCACTCGAGTTCATCTCCTGGTTCGTATCCGAGTACTTACAGCTGTCACCTCCACCACAATAGACCCTCGCCACACGGCGAGCAGCCTTCTGTCTAATTGGCCGAGCGAACGCAGATAGCGACACAATCTGGAGCCGCAGGTTGAGGAGCTGCCGGATGTGATGCCGTGCCCTGGTATCCTGCCATTCATTCATCCAGTCCCACAGTCTGTGGGGAGAAAGGGCAGCACCTCTCTGCGCTCACTGTATGTTAAAGCTATTACGGCTAATCAACAAGTGACAGGCTGGTGCTGGACCCTGTGGAGAGCTGTGTGTGTGTCTGTGTGTGTGTGTCTGTGTCTGTGTGTGTGTCTCTTCCTCTTCTTCTTAAGATCTCAGGAACCCCTCACGATTGTTAAATAAGCAGATTGTTGACCTGTGGCCAAACATTCCACTTTCTGCCCGTTGAGTCAGATGTAAACACGACCCCTGGATCCTCTCAGCGAAACATCCTGTTATCGTCTGATATGTGAGGGAACTGAAGAGGGAGAGGATGCACACAGTGCGTTTGTGAAAGTGTCATTTCTGGTCTTGTAAGGACTGAAGTGTTGGACTGTTCACCGAGCGTCATGTTGAGCGCTGTGTAAACTGGCCTGTTGTTCTGTCCTTACAGTTACCTTTTATTGTTTATGGTATAAAATCAATAGTCAGGTTCATAATTTCGTGGAATCCGTAAGAAACCAATGGACAGGGGTGAAAACATAACCTCCGTCGCAGAGGCAGTTCATGCACCTCGTTAATTATGTTGTTGCGTCATGAACTTTAAAGAGCTGCTAATTGATTTATTTCCATATTGTGTACAAATGACCAGAAACCAACGGCTGCCTGGAAATGCCTCCTAGGATATAAACCTATCCAATCTGTATTTGAAATCAGTCATTAAAAATTGAAAAGAAGTATAAATAATTTAAAGGTAAACAAGCACTTGATAGCACAATGAAAACATATGAATCTATTAAAGCTGATAGTGTTTTTCACTCTCTCCTTTGAACTCAATGAGGCCCTGAGGAAAAAACAACTGTCTATAGTTTATCATATATTTAGTTTGACAGTCGGTTGATTTTACTTGCTTCTCGTGAGCTGTGCATCCAAAAACAACGACGCTTCTGCAGAGCCGAGAGCTGCAGGGAGAAATGTCTCCACAATTTAAAACATTGATTATTTGCGTCTTTTGAGGAGGTTTAAACGTGTAAACACTCTGGTTCTGTAAGTATCAGGCCTCCATGTTGGCTGCGACTGGGGAAGCTCCAGGCGACAGACGCAGTTGAAACACACAATCCGATGAAAAGCTTGTTTACTATTAAAAAGGGGGCTGCGGGTTTTTATTTTCTCTTACTTCGGAGTAAGCAAACATATTTCCAGATGTCTTTTCTTAAACAATCTCTTTCTGCAGAATCGTTGGCCGGTGAAGTTTCACAGGAAATCTTTAGTAATATGTGCAATCACACAGCGAGTGGTTTGATCGTCCCGGAGCTGAAACAGGCAAAGTTCAACACCGACGGGAAATCTGGACCTCGATGTGCAAGACACTGAAATCCCTTTGTCACACACACACACACACACACAGACACACACACACACACACACAGACACACACACTTCAGTTGCCACAACAGAGACACTGATGAAGATGATGCAAACAGAGATACAGAAACACGCACTCTAACAAGCCCGGTTGTCACAACAGAGACTTGATAAGTCCGACTCTAAGCATGATGCAAACAGAGAACACAGACGCACACGCACACAGACACACACAACTCGTACCCACTGCTCCGCCCCGCCGGGGAGAAGCCAAACTCATTATCAAACACACAGTCCTGACCCTCCTCGTCTCCTCGCGGCACCGAACGAGATGGTAATTTCAGCATCTGAGGAGACTAATGTTTTTTAATGTCTTTAATCACTCTGCGTGTTCTTCATTTGCATAAAACGCAGAACGCAGCAGCGGATGGATGGAAAGTAACAGTGGAGCTATTTGACACCACACTCGACTAAAGCAGCATCTGCAGCCAGTTCATGGTGTTAGATGTAACATGCAGGGGGTGCGGGGGGATGTAACAGATGGGCATTGGTTACATCAGGAAAATCTGACTCCTGCACATTTAGACAATGTAATAAATTCATTATCTTTGAATCAACAAATTCCCTTTTCCACTGTTCAGAGAACCACCAACACCCACTAACATCTGGCTTTTGTCTGCGATGGAAATGGAGACGATCATCGTTCACTCACAGGTTTTTCATCTGCTCCACCTCCAATCAGCAGGAACGACACCCGGGAGAACGCGTCAATGTCTTCTTCTTTACTTTGGCCGTATAGACGTTGAAGCTGCATAACTTTATGACATGCATTGAACTGCCGGGCGAGTAAACAACCCTCAGACTGCGACCATTAATCAAGCAAGTATCTGTTTGCCTTATAGTAAGGGTTGGGTAGCCTGAACACCACACGTGCCTGGTTAACATGAACTCTGGCGGCATGTAGCATTAGCCCACAGTTAGCTCGTAGCTCCCTGAGACTTGAGTCCACGCGACAACATGGCTGTATTTCATGTATGTATGCTGTGAAACCCCAAATGTTACCCAGTCCTACTTCAAATCACCACAAACAAAAACTTCATGTACGTGGATTATTAGCAGAGAAGATGCATATTTAGATATCAGCTGTGTGATAATGTAAAACCTACATTTTGATGAGAATCTGTGAAATGGGAACAGCACCACCACCACCTCCTCCTCCTCCTCCTCCTCCTCCTCCTCTGCAGGCTGCTGCAGTGTAGAGTTAGCTGCAGAAATGGCCACAGTGTCCCCAGGGTTTGGCGTAAATGAGATTTGCTGGGGGGATGATTTGGTCTAAGGCAGGCCTGGAGATGGTGCTTTACGAAATAACCTCTGCAATCTCTGACAGAGCAGCAGTGGAGAGGGCAGACACACACACACAGAGACACACACACACAGACACACACACACACACACACACAGACACAGACACTCACCACATCACGCTGATGCACTCGAATATAAAAAAAGGTGTGTGTGGCTCCACTGTGCAGGAGAGTAGATCGGACTATATCTGTAAAGTTAGATGAGACACTGGTGCTTCACATTCAGGTTTATGCACACAGACACACACACATCAGACTTCTGTCATAATGCTTAATAGAACTTCAGCTTAGATTAAATTTGAACATTAAAAGACAGATTCAGAAAGAGGAGTTTCTGTTTGTTTTTGTGATGTGTAACTTTTACAATTTCATTCAATAGGAGAGTAAATGAAGCTCTTCACACTCATAGATGTCAGTCCCCTAAACATGCCTGGGTTTCTCATCAAGATCCAAAATGTCTTGTCTCACCTTGTTAGAGAAAGTGATAAGAAATTCCTGGATCCAGTTTCATGGAAATCCGCTCTAGTTATTGTTTGGACTGGGGCGTAAGCATATCTGTGTTATAAATGTGGGTAGACGCTGCAAAAAAATCAGAAATATTTGCTTGTTCCAACCTCACAAAGTAAATCCGAACATATCGTCTCGAGCTTTTCGGGAATTTGTGATATAATTTCCTGATATTTCGCGACATTCGGCGAGTTCGAACATCTAAGGGAAGCTCGGAGTAGAACCTTCACGTTGAAAGGTGACAGTTGAGGTGGTTCAGGCATCTAGTCAGGATCCTGACTTCTGATGGAGGTTTACCTGGCACACCCAGGAGGTGACCCCTGAGGTAGACCCAGAACTCGCTGAAGGGACTACATATCCCATCAGGCCCGGGAACGCTTTAGGTTTCCTTGGTAGAGCTGGAAAGCTTGGTTGGGGAGGGGGACGTGTGGAATACCCTACTTGGCCGACTACCTCTAAAACACAAGCGGAGGATGGATGGATGGAAGGTTATGCAATGATTATGACTGAGTGATTAATAAAACAACTCTTATAAGACTCATAAGAAAGCTGCTAGGAATCAGTATAACAGCAGTCTGGTCTTATTACCGTCAGCGATGCCTCTTTTACCTCGAGGGTTTAAAAAAGACGACAAAAACATCTTTAAAACCCACAACTTCCCTACACTCACACAAAACCTCCATTCCCCCCCCACCAGAATAATAAATAAACCTGCAATAGCAACACTGCCCATAACCACACCCTGCATTTAAAACCAGGACCCCCTTCTGCTGTCACGGAGCCCTTTGTGTATTTACACAGTGTTATTTCAGAAGGGAAAATCCACCCTGAGGAGGCCATGTTGGACCAGACACACAAACCACTCAGCTGGGGGGGCTGGACTCGCCTCTTGAGATCGTCTCCCGCTGTCGGAACCGGTTAGAACAGACCGTGGGCCACGTACCGCGGACACCCATTCTCCCTCAGCCCGGCTTTCTTAAACCATGTCGGTGATTGAGGTCACACACGAAACCATCGAATGTAGCGGGGAGCCTCGTGTTATTCTCCTGAAGACCTGTTTTCACGGCCGACCAGGGTCAAACGCTTTCACACACCTCTGTGGATATTAGCGCGTATACCGCCCCGGGAGGGAAAATACATTCTCAGATTCCCTAAAATATTCCTGCACACGTGAATTTGTTCTGTGTTTAACCATTTTTTTCCAAAGAGGTAAAAAATCACCTCCTCTCTTTACGAGCCTCCTTGACTGCGTTTATATCCCCGTCAGCGACATTTAACGCTAACAGCATCAATAATAGCGGTTATCTGTCAGTGTGAGTGCATTACTGACAGCTAAGCTCATTGTAGCAGCCAAAAAAGCTCTTTGCCTGCATTGTCCTCTCGGAGCGGCAGACTTCACTTCTGTCCTCGTCAACGTGGAGAAGCGATGACTCGTGTTTTGACACGGATTGATTTCTTTTTCGGTTTTTTGACAAGGTAGACGGACATTTTTATGAAGCTGCCGCCTTTTGTTGGCATTTTGGATTCTCTCTCCTGCTCTCGAGCCGAACGCAGGATCTGACCCAAAAAAACTGAATCTCTGCCTCCTTCCCTGCCTCCCTACCCATTTTGTCACATATGCTCATTTGCGTCTTGCTTTTCCCGTAACCTCCTCCCTTCGCTCTCGTTCTGTCCAACTCCTCCTCCCCCCCCCCGCCCGCCCGCCCGCCCCTCTCCTCTCCTTTTCTTGTCACAGTAATTGGCTCAAAAAAAACATTATGCAGACTTATTTAGCCCTCTCTGAAATCTCTCTTTGCTTGGCTCGCGCAAGATTAATTGCCCGGAGAAGCGGAGCGGCACTTGTTGTCCGTTTGGTCGAATTAGCGTTAAAGCAGACCCGGCGCGCCCTCGTCTTTGAACCGAGACCACTGAGAGCTCTGCCTCTCTATTTGTCTGCTCCTCTTTGCCTCCCTGTCCATCTCTCGGCTTTGTTTTCTCTCTGTCTGTCTGTCTTCAACCCTTCACCACCGCCCATGCCTCTGTCCATAATGAGAATTTTGCCTTTTGATGTGGCACAACAGGGAATCGGGTGAGCTCTGGTTTGACGGGGGCTGACGGGGACTGATCCAGACAAAAATCTGTCTGGTTTCAACCGACGAGAAAAGTTCTTTATGGGGCAATGAAAATGATGCAATTATTTCATAATGGTTGTAATGGAGGAGGCGTTTCATGAGTCTTGACTTGGTCATGGGAACTTAGCGCTGAAGCTTTGCAGAGAGTCGAGATAAGACTTAGAGGATGTGGAGTTTCAGCAGGAGGAGACTGGACATTACCGACAGTTATCTATCCTTAAATTTCCCAAAACCGTCCAACATTTACTGAGGTTATAGTTTCATCCGTTCTGCTTATCCTTGAGTAGAAACACGCAGAATATACTGTGTATAAAATACAAGTTTACACCTTTTGACAAAGAAATGTAACTTAGGTTTGATATTAAACACAAACTTTATTATAAAGAACTGTAAATGAAAAGGAAAAACCAAATACAACCCAATATATAGGACTTGAATTAAGAAATAAACATTTTATTCACGTGAAATTTTCTGCACTGTTTATTCCGTAAAGTAAACATTTTCACATCAGCAGATATAAATGCAGATTCTGACATATATAGTTGTTTTTATTGGCCAGCCCATCAAGTGGTCAGGCTCTAATGAATAAACAACTGGTTCCTCTACTTGCTCAGTTGCTCATCCATACTTGAGTGTCCATACACAACACACACACACACACACACACACACACACACACACACACACACACACACACACACACACACACCCTGATTCTCCGAGGACCATGTGGTGAAATGTTTCCGTGCCCGGTCTGAATGGACCTTCTGCTCTGGGGCTCTGTGAGGACTTGTTCAGGCGTATCTGCCCAATGCTCGACTTGTGTCTGTGAGAAAATCACAGCCCATCAACAAACACACTATATCAGGACGTCCAGACTCACTCTGAGAAAACCAGGCCAAGAGCTGAGTCTAAAAAAAAATGTCCAGAACTCTTGAGTCCGGACCTTTTTTTGGGAGTTTGTCTTTCCCATGTGAAGAAGCAGCAGGGTGTCCGGGTCAGACTCGTTCACAACATCAGGACAATGTCCAGATCATTCGGGTGGGGGGGGGGGGGTGGAGCCTGGGTAGAGCAGCAAGAGGCCGGACACGACGTTTACGTTCTGCTGCAGAAATCAACGTGTTTTTAGTTCACGGCACATTGACACCGGCGCCAGGTCTTAACACCAAAAGCTCTGGAATCTCGTCTTTCCGATTTGATATTTTCATATTCGTCTTTTTCACCCTGAGATATTTGTATTCATTTCAGTTTTGCGTCAGTCGCTGTGAGTTTCTTATCTTACTAGGGGCCTGGCAGGAAAAGATTGGGAAATTGTCCAAAGCAACTCTAAAGCTTTAATGTTACACACGGCTTCATTCTTACGGGATTGTCCATCAAAATTTAAAATCCTACTCCGGCTCGAGTCGGCCTATACGAGACATTTGTTGTTTACAATTATTAATTTAGTTATTGTGCAAAACTTTAAAGAATAATCTGCAGTTGAGAGGATAAATACATTATACATCCTCAATCTTTCATACTTCAGGGATTGGGGGGGGGGAGGCTTTAAATGAGGTCTCGGGGTGTTTTATTCACTTTATAGCAGAAACACACAGTTCTTCCTGAATAAAGTATTCTGCTTTGCACTCGCAGGGTGCATCATTTATCAAAGTGGGACTTCCTGCTCATGCTCGGGTCGTCGGGCTCTGCCAAGACCCAGAACAGATCCGAGATGCTTTGTAATTTACAGAACATTTACTGTGCAGAGACGAATTCCTTACTCAGTAAATACATCTTAAATGTCACCAGCGCTCCGAAGGGACTAACCCACGAACTCCCCGGTCCAATATATATATTTCTATGTTGTTGTTTATAGGGATTTTTGGCTGATCAACAGATTTAGGGATGGGTAGCAAACTAAGAATGAACCACTGGTGGAAACTTGTACTCATTCACCAGCACTCTTCAGGATATTTGGGTTATTTAAAGCCTCTGCTACTATACAGGTGACATTTCTAAACACAACCACGAACCAGATGATGCACAGGTTAAATGAAACAATCACAACCAGCTTGTCTGAGCGACCACGAAGACAAACGTCTGCAGAGTTGCCCGTTTTAATGATTTGTTACTAACCAAGAACAGAAGAGCACGTCTGCAGCGAACTGCCTCTGCAGAAACGACAGATCGACAACACAGTGAATTCATAAAGGTGACTTCCCCACCGGCTGCCGTGTGTTTATCACATTCCTTCAGGATGGATGAAGGATGAATGTGGGAGGGAGACGCTGCGGCTGCTGCTGCTCCCATTATTTTGTTTTTCTTTCACACATCTTTTCTGTCAACCATGCGGCGTCTTCTCAACAAAGATCACAGTCAGAGACGACGGGATCACGTGCCTCGACTCTAATCCCTTCTCCATCCCTAATGCAACAGAAACGTGTCACCGCCGAGCCGTCACCGACATCCTTTTGTTCACACGGCAAATTAGCCCGTTTCCTTGCTCCTCCCGCACGGGTCTCGCCTCCGACAATGGCCATTGTGTAAGGTATCGTTGTCAGATTTCTGCTGTCTGTGCGAGAGCAGAAGTGCTTATTTCAACAACACGGCAGGCTTAGCCGGCCGCACTCTGCTCTTCCCCTGGCACGCAGCTAAGTATCGATGTCTCTTAGGATAAGCTTTGTTTTGCAGAGCGTGGGATAATGTACTTTATCATCCCTAAACGATGGGGAAAGTATAGGATCTCGGAAGAAGAAGATGTAGAATTAAGTGGACCATCTGCTGTTTGGGCACGTTTAAATTTAAATGCAAGAGGGTGGCTTGTAGATGGACGCTGAGCGAAAACTTAATTCCCCTGATATAACTTGAGTGAAGGCCTGCGTTGCTCTGTGACTCGGGTCAAATCAAATGAAATGCACAAAGTAAAACAAAGGTAAAACTTTAGTTTACAATAAGACGTTGTAACAAAAGCTGCGATATTTCCACACGGGAAATGAAAAGATAATTGCGTTTCAACAGAAAGTGAATGATTTAGACGTCGCAAATGACGACACTGGTTGTTCTTAGGAAACTGGCATAACAATGCATTTGTTGTTTGTGGGATTTAACATTGTGCATTGCATAATTGGGTTTGAAGCCTGAGAGGAAGATTAGTTCAGTCTGCACTGAAATGAATAATGGCCAATAGAAGCCAGCGTCTGGTCCCAAACACCCTGTAGCTCTCAATCAGTGGAGAGGTAATAGTTTGAAGGCTTCGCAGAGAAGTGAACCTCAAACAGACTGTGTAGAAAATACATGTAAATACTTTTGTATTGTTTTATTACCTATACTGCAGCCAGCCACCAGGGGGTGATCCAGATGTTGGAGCTTCACGTTCAGGAGCCGTTTTGTCGTCTGTCTGATCCACAGTCTATGATCTGTGCCTTTTAAATATGAAGCTACAGCCAGGAGATTGTTAGCTTAGCTTAGCATAAAGACAAGAAACAGGGGGAAAGTGTTAGCACGTCTAGTGTTTACTAGTAAACATGTCGTACCTCGTCTGATGTAGAAAATGATTGTTTCGGTTCCTGTAGCTCTTCTGGTTTATTGTCATATTTCAGGTGAAAACTAAACTAACATGGTTCATTTCTCTTCTCTCCTCATGGCCTGTTCCTGTTCCCTCCTCTGAACTCGCGCTCTGTAGGTAAGTCATTCTCCAGCTCTTCAACTCACATGTCAATCTTCTGGAACCGTTCACCAGAGCCCAGTGAAACCTGCTTCACATGCAGAACAGATTTCACTCTGCTCTTTACTGGGCCCTGTGGGAGTCGCTCGGCTCAAAAACTTCCACCAGAACAGGGAAGTGAAGATTTTTATAGAATAGCTCGGAGCTGGACGTCTTACTGCCTCGCTCCGTAGTCTGATATTCATGATGGTTCAGGGAACGTTATGCAGAAGGGTAATGGGAAAGTGGTGTCAGGCGATCGCTGTATTTCCTCCTGTATGGAATATTTCACAGAGCAGCAGGCAAGTCGTGGCTGCACAAGCTCGGGCCGACGGAGCTCTTGAGATCATTAGCTGAGCCCGACTCAAACCCGTCAGGTGTTTGGCTTGTTTTTTAACGACAGGACAGTTAATGCGTAAAATAACCACGATCATAATTATAATAAAAACTTTATTTGTAACGTAATTTTTCCACAAGTGCACCTTACATCGGCAGCAACGTCAATCCGACGTGGCCTAAAATCAACAGTTTTAAAATGGAACGGACAAACAATTGCAGAAAAACCAATGTGTGTGTTTGTGTGAAAACAGAATCAGAAAACATGCGCTAACCTGTGCTAACAGGTGAGCTAGCGGGCGCCACAGCATTCTGTTACTGACCCGAGCTCATTGTTTTTAATAATTTAGGTTCACGTGCATTATAAAACAATCAAGTAGTTGGCCAACGTTACTGAATTCGCCCCAAAACATGCTACTGCACATGTTGTTGTAGGAAAACATGGACGCACGGTAAATCAGTAGACGTGTGGAGTGCATGAAACGTTTAGAAAAGCTCACAGATGTGTTGTGGAGCAGAATAAATCAGAATCTGAATTGTCAGGTTCAGCCGCAGTGTGCAGACACTCAACACTAAACACACTCCAATCAAATCAGACACTGAGTCTGAGACAAAGACTCCACCCGTCACTCCTCCAACACACACTGCAGCTCCTTCTGTCTTCCTGGGGGCCGGACTGAACCCGGCCCAGGTCGGCCCAGGAGTCTCCTGGGTGCAGCGGGGTGCAGCGGGGTGCAGGGGGGGGGGGGGGAATCTGCCGAAGCTCTCCGTCTTATTGATTTGTGTCATTCTGTCCCAGCAGCGACTTTGATGTGACAGTTTCATTTGAGCTCTGCTTATGGAGCCTTTAATTAGATTTCAGCACCGGGGCTCATCTCCTGGGGCTGGAGGGGGTGAGGGGGGGGGGGGGGGGGGGGAGATTTGATGATGGGCTGTCGGAGGTGTGTGTGTGTCTGTATCTGTGTGTGTCTGTGTGTGATTGTGAGTGGAGGGATAGTGGTGAACTTGGACTCAGAGGGGGGAAAACCATGACGCCTGCTCCACCTCGCTCTGGATTAAAGCCTAAAGTTGCAGCTCTAATGCGGCCGCGTCTCAAATCCACCGGCTCTTACCTCTGATTTAGCAGAACCACCGTTAATCTCGAGTGGAATATCTGACGTGATGAGAAAGTCTCCGGGATGTTAACTGTGCAAACTTAGTGTTTGAGGAGTGTTTCACATAAACTGTTCCCAAATGAAATAGAGACCGAGGAAGCCAGTGAAGTGGAAAGATCATTTTCTTTATTTTAAAACATTTGGAGGAAATTATAAATACTAAGGAATTAAAATTGGAAACTTCTTGCATTTATCAATGGATCGTTCTTTCAGTTGACCTTTACCTATTTACCTATCTTATAGTTAGACTGTATAAAAAAATGGACGATATCGCCACCTGCTGGCTGGCTGCAGTGTTGGCCAACAACTAAGCCTCCTCCATGTTTGTGGCAGGGACATGGACCCAAATAAAAAGTCCAAGTACATGTTGAATAAATGTTTCTCAAAGATAATTTCATTTCAGCAAGTTCCTATTAAACTGATAAGTTTGGTTTGAATAAGTTATTTGACGATGTGGAAATAAGTTGTAAACCCTCATCCACTCGTTGATATAACAACATTATGATATTGGTTTCTTGACGTGTAGTTGGCACATAACTAAAGAAAACGAACACAGCATTAAAATGGAGAAATCGTATCTTTCATTTCACGGGGCCTTTTAAAACCCTTGGAAACCAATTAGAAGTCTTCTCTGTATTCATTGTTAAAACCGATCCAGTGCGATCACCACCTCGGAGACACTTGGTTACCAGAGGCCTGAACGTTTCACTGTAATGAGACTCAAGGAAAACTGACATTTCCTGAAATTTAGATTCATGCGTAGACTATTTTTACTACATCTGTACGACCTCTCGTGCTCGATTACTAAACCTCATGCATTCATCACAGCGTGTGTGTGTGTGTGTGTGTGTGTGTGTGTGTATATGGGGGGGGGGGGGTCTCAAATGGGTGTTAATCCCAGCAGAGTTTATCCTCTGGTATTCTCCTCATAATATTTCCTAATCCAAGTAAGGAGCTGGCGTAATGAAACCATACGAGATGTAATTACTATCACATGGAGTCCAGTTTTTTTTGTGAGAGCGTCAGCACAACTATAATTTCTCATTAAGCGTCCGTCACTCCCGAGGTGCTCCCCCGGCCCTCAATTACAGCGAGGCTTAGGAGACCTCCGCCCGGCTGGAGAGCGGCGGCATATGTGGGTCAGTCTGAAATCCTCGGCCAGACGTGTGCACATAAACTCCTCGTACTGGCACTTCCATGCAGTTTGAGAGCAGCTTTAAATCCCCCTCGTCACAAAAAAGTATTCCTGCAGGTTTTGGGAAGGCAGAGCAAGGTGCTACGGTGTTGGTGGTTGTTTTGGTCTTTTGCAAATCTGTGCTGTAGTTTGAGTTGATATTCTTTAATTGTGTCTTCAGAGAAACAATCACGCTGGTGAAGTTTTAACAGAATTCTGGGCATTGTGGTGTATTTCAGATAACTGGACTCCTCGCATAGGCATGAGCCATATGTCAGTGCCACACCTTTTTCCTCTAGGAACTGTCACAACACGTTAAGAGTAAAGTATCAACAGTAGAGGTAGTTTGAGAGACAGTAAATGAAGTACATCCCAGTATACCGTCGTAAAACAGCTGCTGGAAACACAGATTTACCAAGTTTAGACTAAGTTTGAGTCTCACAACAAGAAGGTGTCTTAAAAGACGTTGGAATTCAGCTAATCTAATTATGTTTGATTGTATATAAAGCCAAGTACAGGTTATAAACCCCACCTCCTCTGTGTTAGCAGATGGGACATGGACCAAACTCCTTTTTCCTAAATATGGTGTTATTTTCTTATGGGAATATATAAAGGGCTGAGACATTTTATGATCAGTTTGTAATGGGATATATTTATAATGACCCATATGAGCCAATGTTTCCTCACTTCCTCTCTTTGTCATACATGAGGACGAAGCCCCATTAGTGTCGAGCTCAATGGATTTTTGTCCGACAGGTTCAAATCAAGTTTCTGTGGTTAAATAACTTGCAGCTGATGGAAGCACAACAACTTAAACACAAGTACTATCATTGTTTAAGAGTAGATACCCTGACGGTATACAGTATACAGACTGCATGTATTACTGCATGTATTACTCTCACTTAGTTCTTCCCTCTCTCTCCCAACTTCAACCCTCTTCCTCCCCTCCCTCCCAATCTCCTGCCTCCCCCTCACTTCCCACCTTCTTTTAATTCGGCTGATTTATTGCGGGAAAATAGCGGTTTCCTCTGGGCTGACGTCCGTTTGATTGTGTAACAGAAACTGCCCCGTGCACGAGCCAGCGTGAGCCTTGCCAGCTGTCTTACCACACACACACACACACACACACACACACACACACACGAGGATTTGAACTCGCTACGCTCACACTTCCCCCAGCACCACTTGTCCCGGCCAGGGGAGTGACAGAATAATTCCCGACACTGAAGCAGGGGGGAGCTGTCCAGTTCGCTGTGTTCTGAGACACTCAGCCAGACTCTGTGAAGAAACAGTTTAAAGCACCATCACCTCCATCCTGAGAGCTCGCTCTCCTCCGCCAAGTCTGTCTTTCTGAGAAGTGGCCTCTTCCTTTTCTCCCTTTCACCCCCCCCCCCCCCCCCCCCCCCCCCCCCCACCCCCCACCCCCCCCCCCCCACCCCACCCCACCCCACACGATTCTTCAGAAACCCATCATCTCTTTATCCTTTTTTACAAAAAAAATCCATTCTTTTATTACTTTAGCTCGTCTCTGGCCTTCAATCTTCACACTTCCTCTCATCCACTCGACTTTCTGGTTCTTTCTTTCTCTCCGGCTTCCAGCTCCACTTCGTAGCACAGTCATGTTTCTGGTAAATGAGCTGTTTCCTCAGTGATGTGATGGTGATGATGAAGAATTTCTTCAAATTAGGTCACGGACTCTCATTAGATGTTGGTGTTCAAAGGTCAAGGTCACTGTGACCTTAGGAACACTGGAAGGAATTTCTTCAGATTTGGTCCAAACCTCCACTTGGATTCGTAGGTTGAATGTCACAGTGACCTCATGTTCATATGACATCAGTAACATCCATCTTGGAATTACCTTACATGTTCAAGAATCACTTGAACTCACGGTGACAAAGGTCAAGGTCACTTTGACTTTCCCAAACCCTCTTTGCCTTGTGAACGTGTTAATTGAAAAAACGTCACGACAGAATCCTTTCAAATTTGTTACAAATGTTCCCTTGGACTCACGGATGAACTGATCATATTTGGGTCTTTGAAGGACAAAGGTCAAGGTCACGGTGGCCTCACAGCACATGTTTTGACCTCTTTAATATGATCTGAACTCTGCCTTTAGGGAATTTTGGACTCACAAATTGATTAGAAGTCAGTGGTTCTCATACAAGTCAGGCTTATACATGTATTTAGACTGAAACTGTGCTGGTTGGTGGAGACATACAGCTGCAGGGTAGCAATTCTTCTTTCCTTCCCTCCATCTTTCAGTTGTAGCACAGTCATGTGTCCAGTGAATGCGCCGTTTCCTCAGTTATACTCTGGAGGTTTGATGGAAAAAAACCTTTTTGTTTTTGTCCTGAATCAGACACAGCACGAAAACAAGACCTGTGGCCTCCAGTACCGTACAGTACATAACAAGGGTGGTGTTATTTAGGGCCATGTTTGGGCAGCACTGGTCTGTACAGTTTGTGCTTGGTTGTGGGTCAGAGGAAGTGCTGCTGGGTAATGATGATGATTTATGAGACGGATCCCGACTCAATGACGGTTCTAAAAGGGCCGAGTTGTTTCATGTGAACTAGTTTTGTTTCTCTTCGTCTGGCTGAGTTGAGAAAATGGGGAGTTTAAATGCTTAAATACAAAATGGAGTGAAACACGTATGTGGCAGCTGAGGGGGAAAGATTAACTCCGAGATATTATTTGAGATAAAACAATCTCTGGTTTTGTTCCCCGAAAAGTAGAACACTACATCAGCCCTGATATAATCTACAGTCCAGGCCAGATAACATTAAAAAGCCTTTAAAGTGAACTTGATCCACATTAAAGAGCTTATTTGTTCCCAGTTTTAAAAAGCTAGGTTTCATAAATTTAACCGTAACATGTGAATTTAGATATTTGTCTCAGGTTTTGACGTAAATATCACGTGCAAAACTTAAACTTAATAAACCCCACAGTTATCTAAGTTGTAATGATTTTGTTCTAGTGGAAAAGTTGGATTTCGGGATCCCGGTGCACCGGGTCTCATCCCGGCCGACTTATCTCGGCTCAGCAGCTCCCGAGTTCGAGGCGAGAGCTGCTGCTTCCTTCCAAAAGCTATTAAGTCCTCATGTTCATACGCAGGTTGTCCTACTTAATTAAACATATACAGACGTACACATCCGCCGTGCACACACCCACACATGGCCACATTTACAGGAGCGGTGCTGCCTGCTAAGTGTTGATTAGTCCCATGGAAAACAGGTAATTGAAGCTAAATGGCTAAATATAGCCCTAAGTGTGATTAGCACTGATAGCATGTGATGTATGGTGCTCATTAGAGGAGATAGATAACCACCCCCTCACCCAGACCACCCCCACCCGGCACACACACACACACACACACACACACACGTTTTAGTTGGCTTTTATTTAAAGGATCGCACCTAGGTTTTTCCGACCTTATCTCCGTAGGACTGATGATCAACACAAGATATCAAGTGTTTTCTTTTTTTAAATCAACCTGATGTTTGACTAATTTACAGGTTGACTCGTCTTAGTTTTGTTCACCTCAATGCAAGGTACAAAAATAAAGGTTAACATCAAGCTGAGAAACTTTCCCAAAACTGCCATGGCTTCATTTGTTCATTGATAATAATGATAACGATGTTGTGCCCTTAACAACGAGAATGTTTCTAAATATGAGGATATATTACATTTTAAAGAGCAAGTTGCCGAGCTCTATGTTTTTAGTTTCCTTGTACCGTTGCTAATACAGGAGGAAGCATAATGGACAGAGTTACTGACTACATGTCTCTTTCCCTGCTGCTGCCTCATCGCCTTCTTTCAGCTTTTAGCCAGCAGCTGCCTGGCTGGTTGGTTGTCAGCTCTCATAGCTGGAGCGATGGAGACCGATTCCCGGGTCGCACAGCCCCTGCAGCCTGCCGGACCAAAACCCAGCGATACTGACTGTAATTCACGTGGTTCTTTGTGTCGAGCTTTGACTCCAACACACAAAGAATCTCAAGATATCAAATGAAACTGTTGAAAGAGTTTTAGTATCTTAGGCAACAGAGTTTGGCCGGATTCAATTTAAATATCAATCTCAGCATTTGGAGCCATTTTCAGTGTTGAAGGATTGATGCTAAACATGGCTAACGTAGCAGCTGTTAATCAGATCTAACAGTAATGACTTCATTTGACTTAAAAAATCTAGTGTGAATTGTATAAAAATGTGCAAATAATGACAAAAGTATTTCAGTTCTTCAGTTTAGTAGAATAATTAGTATTTGGTAACGGATGCTTGGTTCAAGTAGCCTCAGTAACTTCAGTGCATTCGTTTTCAGTTGGGGCAGCCTCAGTGGGAATTGAACCTGTACCCCTGGCGGTGGTAGAACCTTGTCCGCCTATCAAGCCAGAGGACAATCTCCTCTCACAGAGGTTTCACAAACGGGTTCACGGTGCACTATCAGGTGTTTAGCCATAGGAAATGGTTTCTCTCTCTGTGTGTGTGTGTGTGAGTCTCCGGTGGATTTGTTGCAGTCTTTTCTGTGCTGGACCCACATCTATCAGCTTCCTGCAGCTTGGATTAAACACACTTTTCACCGTAAGACTGTCGGCACTCTTCAGCTGTGTGTTTAAAAAAAAAAAAGCTCCAATATCGTGCATCGTCAGTTTAAGTGTCGCGGTGACGGAGTAGATTTTGGGTTTAACCCGAGAAACAAGGTTATTCAAACTTGACAATGAAATGTGAGGTGAAAACAGAGAAATGGTAATTTCAGGTTTCTTTTCAACCTCGGTCCTGAACAAAGCTCCTCAGTGGCGGTCGCTCAAGTAATGTTGTATTGATTTATGCAGCATTAATCTTGGATGCAGTTCTTTTTTTAACATAAGCAGTTTGAACCGCTGTATATGTTCATGTCTGAAACAGCTCAGCAGATCGTTCTCTAGAGAAAATGAGACCTGAGATGGAACTGGATACGTTTTTAATAATTAAATATTGTAAAAAGAATAGAGGTAGTCCAACTTATAATTGCTGTTGTACCATTTATATGATAAACCTCAAATAACAGGTTATTAACTGTAACTTTAATTGAGGAGGTTTGTGTCTTATGTTAATTTTGTTGTAGTTTTTTCTTGTGTGGCGTCCATCTTCTCATTCAAATCTTATCCAAGCAGAGAGATGAATTTATTACATTAACTCGACGTGTTTTATGTCTTATAACAGAATCTAAGATGAAAAACATCAGGAAATATAAAAACTCTCTAACACTCGGTAAATGCTAGAGAGTAAATTTGCATAAAAGCTCTTAATTTCTTCCTCAAACTCCACATGAGTCTAAACCGTTCCGTCTCAGACAAGCAGCCAAAGTTCAGGAGAATCCTTCCACCAGTGAAGTGTTGTAATGAGAGCAACATCTTTCAGGGAATAAGAGTCACAGCTCAGCACTCGTCTCATTTCGGAGAATGAATCACCTGCAGCGCCTCGATCCCTCACCGACTCACCCGCTCCGTCTGATTGCCGCTTTCATTTTGTCAGTTTGGCCTCGACTCAGACGGCCCCGTGCCCCCCCCCCCGTGCCCCACCCAACCCCCATATGTTTTCTATTGTGAGGATTAAAGTGAAATGGATAGCGGGTCATTATGCTGAGTGGAATGGTTCAGCCCCGTGATATGGATTGTCCCCAAACTCGATTACAACATAATCATGTGTTTGCTCGGACACAGTTGTTTTGTGTGTTTGTGTGTGTGTGTTTGTTTGTTTCTGGGACAAACTTGGCGAGTGAAAGAAAGTAAGAAGGTGTGTGGATGTTTGACATTGAGCTCTCACATCGGGTCAATGTCGTGTCCCCCATTCTTCTATATTTGGCACATCCAGTTCGTCTTCTTCTTCTTCTTCTTCTCCTCCTGTGTCTAAACTCATCGAGGTCAAGGTCACTGCGCGCTCTGCCTCTGCTCCCTCTCCTCACGGTCTCTGTGGGAGTTTGGGGTTGCGCTTCTCGTCTACCAGACTCAGACTAATCTTAGCCACATCTGTCACCCGTCCAAACCGCCGCCCCTCTGGCTTCTGCTGCTCCGACTCACGCTTTTCCACGAAAGGCTCACGGAAGAGTTGTTATTTTAGAAAACTAGACGTTTGTCCTATTTTTGGACTCAAGTGAAGTCAAAGCAAAGTCAGACAATCCTTAAAATACGACATTTTGAACTCTTGTAACAGTTGATGAAGATCGGCTTCAATTCAACCACACGTTTGTCACTTTTGAATTAACTTTTATTTTTAACGTTATTCCAGATAAACATTTCACAATAATTGAGTTTCTTAATTTTGGCAGCCAAAAATCGTTTTTTAATTGAAATTCACAGAAACATTAAAAGCTCCAGAAAGTCCTGCATCCGTCTTTCTGTAACTTGCAGATATGAGTGGCATCAGAGTGATGTGTGGCGACTGCGAGGGAACAAAGTGACGAAATATCTTCAGAGTTGTGCACCGAGAGCTCGCTGTTCTTACATGTCTTGGCGTGTCAGAACGTGGAAATGGGGCAGAATAAGCCTAAATGTGCGAGTTAGCGTGATGGACGCAGAGGGAAGCTCGGGAGAAGACAGTTGACACAAATGTCAGTTCTGATTCCATTTAAATGTAAAAGTTTCGGACAGAACTGTTTTCATAAGCGGAGCGCTGCTGTAGCTCCCAGACATTTCTCCTGCATTTAATCCACCCAAACATTGACTATGACTTCGTAGTCGACGTTCCAGTTCATCCCACGGGGGGGGTCGAGATCGGGGCTCTGTGAAGGCCGGTCAGAGTTGATCCCACACCGACCTGGGAAAACCATTTCTCATGTTCTCTGTGTGCAGGGGGAGAGTTTTCACATGGAAATCATGGATATAAAGATGCTCCCACAATCCAGAAACGAAGCCACAGTGACGGGGGAAGCTTTGCTGCGGTTATCGAGTCCCTGCTGATACGCGGGATCGACCGACTCAGTCTGAGGTGTTAATCAATAACCACAGAAGAAATAACACAACTACTATGACAAGGAAACTGATCAACATGTGTAAAAAGCGTCGGCAAAGCATCTAGATTCTCACCTGGTGGCTGGTTTCAGTCTAGATAATGATTGACAGCTGAAACCAACTCATGATTGGTCAAGAACGTGTCATGACGGCACCTCGAACCCCCCCGATCGCTTAACTCAGTAGACTCTTGCTCCAAATCCACAAGATGGTGGCATTTCTGGACAGTGGGAGGAAGAGGAAACATCCCTCTTCCTCCCACTGTACAAAAATGAAGCAGAAATATCTTGGATATGGCTTTTAATATCATTTAAAACATCTGTGTCTGTGCTGAAATGATCATGGTGGAGCTTAGCTGTCAATCATAATGTTTCAGCCCGTTTTTGTAGCATCAAATAACAGATTTTTTTGTTTGGTTCATGTCCAAAGCACTAACACGGGGGAGGTGGAGGTTATGACCTGTATTGCAGCCGGTCATCAGGGGAGACGGAGATGTTTTGGCTTCACTTCTGGAAGCCGGTCACGTCGTCCATCATCTCAAGAACATTATCGCAACTGTGGAAATATTCAAATGCATCAAAATGTCAAACTCCATTTCAACACTTTAAATTTGCGAGTCCATAAAAATGACTCTTCTTTTTTTTTGTTTTTGATAAAGTAGGTGAACTGTTACTTGTTCCAGTGTTATTGTACAACTTCACCCTCGTGTTCACCAGCTGCCACATGTGGGAAAAAAAACTTCTGTGATTAAAACTCTCATGTAACCTCTCGGCTAACAAATCAACCTGGACGTAGGAGACAGGAGAAAACACCTCTCCTCTTTCTTTGTGGCCGTTCGCTCATCGGGCGGAAACCGTGTAACTGAAGCTCATCGCGGCTTTCAAACACTCCACCTTCTCTCTTTGACATTTAGAGAATATGTTTTATATATATATATATATATATATATACATACAGACAATTTCCTGCTTCGCCTAATGATCCCGTCGAGAGCCACATTCCCCCAGTGTCTCAACCCGAGGTGCAAATCGCCTGATTTCATGAACACAAGGGAATTAATATCCCGAAAGATTTTTTTATTATCTATCCTGTGTATATGGTTTAATATTCCCAAGAAATGCTGTAACCCGAAGTTCATCTCTTCTCTTGAAACATAAGCAAACATGCCTACAAAAGACAAGAGTTATCTAAAGTTACAGACGTTATTTTTCCTGACGTGCCGAGTGTTTTTTTCCCTTCCTAGACGTTTTGAAATGAACCTCCTCACATAAACAGTGTGGTAAGCTGACCGCGGTGAAACAGCGCTCGCTGCCTGTCTGCGCTCTGTGGGTTTTTGACGGCCGTCGCTTTTGGGAAACGCTCTGACGAAACCTCGCACTTTGTCCACAGCTCCTGCGAGGCGGCGGGTCTCTTGACCTTAGAGGGGAGTTGGGACATGTTTTGGATTACGCAGCTGTGCAGGGGAAAGTGTAGTGGTTACTTCCTCTGTTCTGCTGACAGCTTTGCACGGACTCTGGCTTTGTGCAAGTCCGCAGGATTGAGGCGTCCAGAGCAGTGTCTCTTCTGTCAGCAAGTTTATTTGAGAAAAGGGACTTTCGTGGTGAATTTGTGTGTCTGGGATCTCGTTCTATCTCTGTAGCTGGCGTCGTGAATTTATGTTCCAGAAATAAGTCCAAGTTAGTTTCCAATAATTTCCAAAAAAAGCCTTTGTCCGTATGATCAACAACTGTGTGTGAAGACAGACGATGGGTGTCCCCTTCCTCCTTTCGTACAGAAATGAATTCAAGGTGTCCTGAATAATTTCTTCTTCTTCTTCTTCTCTGAATACGAATCAGCTGCCAATCATGCCCATCATGAAATAATCAAAACCAAACTTATCAGAAACATGAACACTAAACCTAAAACGACATAAACTATTTATTTAACATCTACTTTGACTTTTTTGTTTGGTCCATGTTCCATCCACTAACATGAAGGAGGCGGGGTCTATGACCTGTACTGCAGCTAACCAGCCACCAGGGGGTGATCCAGATGTTTTGTCGTCCATCTTTATTTATAGTCTATAATATCAAATGTTGTAGAGTTTGAAAACACTAGAGTCAAGAAACTGTGTTTTAGAAATTAAACCGACAGTAAAACCGAACATCAACAGAACAGCAGGCTGAGTTTCTGGAACCAGATATTACAAAAACAAACCATAAAGTTTCGTTGGTTAATCTTGACCAACTTTAGAGAAAGGCCACTTAAATAATTAAAAAGCAGATATGTTTCTAACTTCAATCAAGTTCATTTCTGTCGCTCGGTGGTTCTCAATCAAGCCCGAGGCTCCCGACACGGCGAAGGAGAAACTCCACAAATTATAATCAGAGCCAGAGTTTTAATTTAGAAATGTAATTGAATTAATATATATTTAATTTAAAAAGGTTATTCTCTTTCATTTGAAAGAGAATCAGACATCAAGTTTTGGATTTTATATATGGCCATTTAAACATTTCATACAGTAGATGATGCCTTCTTTAACATATGTTTTCTTAAATAATAAACTGAATATTATCAGTATTCCAGATATTGGATTAATCAGGTAATTGACAGAATAAAAGTTGATGAAAATAACAATTACTTGCAGCCCATTATTCAGACAAAAGGCCAAACATGACTCGTGTGTGGCTCCAGTTTCTCTCGTGTTATTTCCCGTGTACGACAAGTAAAACTTCCCACTTCTGTTCAAGTGATCACTTCTGCCTTCTTTCATTTAGTGTGTCTACTTTTATTGATATATATATATATATATATACGGTTTAAAGTCAATAAATCATGTGAGAGAACACAGACCGAGCGCAGTGACACGAGGGAAAATGTGCTCTATTGACGCGCTATAATTCTGCGTGAAATTATAATGACTTGACGTTATTTTATGTGACGAGGGAATAAATCCAACGCTCCGCAGACGGATGCGGCGGCTTGGAAAGATGTATGTTTTGGAGTTGGGAGCCAGAACTATGGTGGGTGTCATTCTTCGGGACGGCCGTACTTTATAAGCTCAGGGATTTCTTGATGAAATAAGACCGGACGACTGCTGATGTGGCACAAGCAACGGCCGTGTCTCGCTAAAGACAACACACACACACACAGACACACACACACACACACACACACACACACCTACAGGGATTAATTCCCCTTCCCAGAGACCTCTGGTTCCCCCGGCTCGTTGGCCCGGCTGCCAGCGTATTGTTCTAGCCAGAGTTATGATGATGATGATTTATGAGCTGCGACTGAAGTGACTGCTGTAAAGTGGACCGACTCACACTTTCCATTGTAATTTACTTTTCAATTATTGTTTCTTTTTTGGCTTTTGGTTTAGAGGGTGTGTGTGTGTGTGTGTGTGTGTGTGTGTGTGTGTGTGTGTGTGTGTGTGTGTGTGTGTGTGTGTGTGTGTGTGTGTGTGTGTGTGTGTGTGTGTGTGTGTGTGTGTGTGTGTGTGTGTGTGTGTGTGTGTGTGTGTGTGTGTGTGTGGTCCACAGTTGATAAGACGTCAGAGGATTTATCACACACACACACACTCGCTGCACAACATGTGTGTATACTGGCCTGTGTCCAAAGCAAGTTTTGATTAAAAAAAAACAACTAAATAAATCAATATCATGCTCGGAGTATTATTTAGATTTAACACATTACTACTTCAAATCATGAATCAATGAATTGATCTACATACATCTCAATCACAGCTCTGATTAAGAACTCGGCTTGTTTTTCTTTTCATTTGATAGAACGTTTGTACCAAGTTTGAAGAAATCCCCCCCCGAGTTGTTCCTGACATCTTTTGTTCACAAGACCAAAAACGTGATTTGTCGGGTAGCAGCGATCTCAAACTTTGACCAGTGAATTCAAATCACTTCATTCGTGAGTCAAACTGAGCAGTTGTACGCAGTTTGAAGAAATTCGTTCTTCAGAGATCGACTGAGTGACGTACGGACGGATGAACAACCTGAAATCATAATAAAAATGCAGCCATCATCATAAACTGTAAGATATGAAGTGTCTAGTCGTAAACAGGAAGGTGTTGACACAGTTTCACAAACCAATCAACACCCACTTTTCAGTGCAAACCTCTGAGGAGCAACACTGCTGATTGGATGTCACCTTTTAGTGTGTGTGTGTGTGTGTGTGTGTGTGTGTGTGTGTGTGTGTGTGTGTGTGTGTGTGTGTGTGTGTGTGTGTGTGTGTGTGTGTGTGTGTGTGTGTGTGTGTGTGTGTGTGTGTGTGTGTGTGTGTGTGTGTTTGTGTGTGTGTGTTTGTGACGATGATGCCTGGCAGCAGTTCTCCTGTGGCAGGGGTCAGGGCCGTGCTTGTCAACGCACCTCGGCAATTAGCTTTGACTCTGGGCTGTTTCGTTGCTCACGGACAACAACTCGCTCAACACAACGTCCAACAGGAACAACACGGAGTCCAGAGGGAGCGTCTGTCCGCCGCAGCTCCGCCCACCGCGATCAACACGTTCACTTACATCCATTAACGAGACGCAAAAAAAACTGGTGATTAGCTCGGGTTACTTCTCAAAAACAAACAAAGGGAAAATTGGAAATGAAAGCTTTTTCCTTTGGGGATATTTCTGAGGTCTAACATTCAGAGCCGCACCCTGTGCAGCGATGAAGTCTTTCAGTATCATCAGATCACGGAGCTCACTGCAGCCGAACTGATTACCACGCACTGTAATAACAACCGCATGGGCTGTGAAGGCACTTGGGGTTGGGGGTTCGTCTTCGGCGGGGTCCTCGGGGGACGAGGCCAGGGGGAGTTTGCTGACTCGGCGGTTTTCCTGGCTGAGCTGAGCTTTAATGAGGGGAGAGAGGAGGACGGTCACACACAGGAAGTTTTATGTACACGTATATACCCATAAAACACACAATTACAGACACACACACACACGCACAATCTGTCTCGCTGTGTATTTCCCAGGTGTCTCGCTGCTTTCAGACATTCGGTGAAGTCCGCACATTGTCCTGACGTTTTTCTAGAGCGGCTGCATGTGAGAACGCAGAGTCAGTTGCTCCGCAGAACTCCCCCGTCAGCCCCTTTTGTAAAAGTTCTCACGGATCCCATGCAGCAGGAAAAAGTCCAGAAAACTCACAGCGGGCGAGTCGATGGCATTTTTAAACAAAACTGGAAGAATACAGATAAATCTGGATAAAGGTGACGCAGACAAAGACGTCGACTCGTAGAGACGAGACTCGAGAGCTTCTGGTGAATTTTCCTGTTGTTGTGAAAGCGTCTGATCCTGGAAAATGACTGGACCAGATTTCCCAGAGGTCATATCTTGAAAACAGCTTTAAACTTGTGCACACTTGAGCACACACACACACACTCACATAACCTTCCTTCTTTCACACAGTCTACACACACACACTTTCTACACAACGAACCCCCCCCCCCCCCCCTCTGCCCCTTGACCCTTTATTATCCCCATTACTGTGTGAGCAGATTAGCCCCGGGCTGCTGTGGCTTCTAATTTGAGGTAAATGTGGGCACATTTATGTACAGGGACTAATGGGAAAAATGAGTGTTGAGGTCTGTGTGTGTGTGTGTGTGTGTGTGTGTGTGTGTGTGTGTGTGTGTGTGTGTGTGTGTGTGTGTGTGTGTGTGTGTGTGTGTGTGTGTGTGTGTGTGTGTGCGTGTGTGTACGCCCTCGAGAGTTCCTCTCACCAGGGAGCCTGTCCAGTGTGCTATAAAACTCCACAGCTCTCAGACTAAATATTGCAGAAATGAAGGTTTAATGTGCTGGAAAGCGGGTGGTTGGATTTGAATGGTGTGCGTGTGTGTGTGTCTGTGTTTTAATGGATTGTGTGGGTGTCTTTAAATGTAACTGTGTGCACGTGTGCTGATGCATCTCTTTCTATTCAGCCACATTTGTGTGAGAGGTGCGTCTTGCGGAGCTTCGTGAGAGCAAATGGCCTCAAAGTGTTCTGCTTTCCTGCGTTTAGTTCTTTTCTTCGGAAGTTTGAAGATGCTGTCGTGAAGCATTAACGCAACTTTGGAGCGGTGCCTTGTCTTTGACGTGTAAAAAATATAAATGTGCACGTTAAAAATAGGCCCTAAAATCAGAATTCGGTATCACACGGGTCGGATGGATTCATATTCTGCCAATTTATTCCTATGAGCCTGCAGATGATGCTGTAGCCCTGAGCTGAGCTTTCACCATCCACATCGATTTGAATTCATCTCAATCTACAGATTTGTGAGTGAACCGTGCGTTTCCCAATGTGGCCTCTTCACAAGATGAATATATCTGCAGTTGGGAGCGAAAGTGAAATTGATGAACCTTCTGTTGAGTTTCACAAGCTCGGCCAGGACGCAGCAAACGGAGCCAGATGAAGTGCAGTGACATCCTGAAGATGTTTGAGCTGCAGAATATCTCCATTAGCTTTTAATGTGGATGAGATGCTGCGGGTCAGGGCGGGGGGGGGGGGGGATCTCATCTCATCTCATCTCACTACAGTGGAGCCTCCACATCAGATCTCACCATGTGGGAGAGTTGGATCACATCCTCTGAATTGGCAAAATGCTGGACGGGCTCTTCATTTTCTCCTCGGCTGACTGAAACCAGCTGAACACACTCTCAGGCCCGGGGGGGCGGGGGGTTGGGGGGGGGCACAGAGGGACAACACGAATCTCATCTATAATCTAATAAAGGGAGTCAGCAGAGGCTGGATTTAATCAGATCTCTGAGGGAGGAGAGCTTTCAGCTCCAGATCTGGAGCGAGGAGACACCCTGAGTAAAGGGGGGAT
Organism: Hippoglossus hippoglossus; assembly: GCF_009819705.1. Classification (NCBI taxonomy): domain Eukaryota; kingdom Metazoa; phylum Chordata; class Actinopteri; order Pleuronectiformes; family Pleuronectidae; genus Hippoglossus; species Hippoglossus hippoglossus. The sequence continues at coordinate 22,245,019 of NC_047167.1, read as the reverse complement.
TTGATTGGACGTAATGAGCACCTCGGGCTCGTGACTTAAAACCCAGGCTCCGAACCCACTCAGTATTCTCCTGCACTGTGTGTGGTCCCGGTGTATTAGAGCTGGAGCGGGCGGCCATGTGTTGTGCACCAGGATTTAATTAACTCTCAGTGATTATAAGTGACTGGAGCAGGTTGGACCACCAGTCCGGGTCTGTAGGTGTTGTTGTGTTCACAGAGTCGCATGTTGTGTTGTTTCAATGGTTCTTATTGATCCAGGTCTTCATTAAGTTTGTTTTTATGCCTGAGTTAATCTCCGCTGGTCCAAATGTCCGTACACGTCCATATTCTGTGAACAGGATTTCTCAAGAACGTCTTTAAATCTGTTAGAAAAGTTAAGTTGGACTAAAGGATGAAATTAATGGATTTTGGTTGTGAAAGGTCAAAGTTCAAGGTCGCTGTGACCCTAAAAACATTTTTTTTTTTGTCTGAAAAACTTGGTCTGACAGATGAATTGATTAGATTTTGCGGGTCCAAGGTTTATGATCAAGGTCACGGTGACCTCGAGAAACCCTTTTTGCCTCGTGAATGTATTATGTTATAGCAACTGGAGAACCCTAAACCTAACCCTTTCAAATTAGGTACAAATCTTCACTTAGACTCACAGATTTACTGATTTGAGTTTGGTGGTCAAAGGTCACAGTGGCCTCCCCCCCCCCCCTCCAGGCTTATAACTGCGCTGCGGTAACATTTGCACAAATTGCTGTATACATGAGCAATTCTTTTCAATTTCTGTGTTGGTCCAGTTAGAAAGTAGAGTTCCCTCCAATGTGACGCGACCAGAGGAAGTTGTCCTCTGCACATGCTTAGTTTTTATATCAAGACTCAAAAGTGTTTGTATGTTCGAAGATCGATTGTGATTCATTAATTAACTCCTCTAACGCTTGTTTTAAAGAGATTTTAAAGAGATTGAATAAAACTCTCTGGGGAATTAAGTCTCTTTTGTCTTCTGTCTGAAATACAGTTTAAGAAAACCCTCTCGTCTTTCCTCTGTTTTTATGTCGCTCATTTAACCTTCAGCTCTTCCCTCTTATTTCTTCCCGTCTTTTGTTCCAGGTTTTATTCCTCTCTTTATCTTCGGGGTTTAAATTGTCTCATTATTCTACATTATTCCAGCATATGTTTTGATTTTTAAGCGTTTTAGTCCAATACAAAGAAAAAAACATTATATATGAATTCTATCTGCTTCCCTTTATTCCTGTTTCTGTGAATAAAGAGCGATTTAGCCTGTCGACAACATAAAGTTTCATGTTGCTTATCCAACCTCCCCTGTTCTCCCTTCCTCCTGCAGCTGATAGCGGTGTACGACGAGCAGGAGCCCCATCATGGAGGTGACGGCACCAGCGCCAGCTCCACAGGGACCCAGAGCCCCGACCTGTTTGCGGCGGACCTCAGCGCCGGCAGCGGGGCCTCGGCCTTCCAGCCCTACCAGGCGGCCAGCGAGATCGAAGTGACGCCCTCCGCCCTGCGCACAAGTGAGTCTCAGCTCCACGGAGTCTCGACTGGCTGCGTCACACACACCTGCAGACGAGGTGTGGATGGATGCGTTGTTTGGATAGAGGGGCTATTATCTAAAGATACACTCGGCAAACTCAAACATTTACCTAACACATTCATAATTGACTCCATTCCTCTTATTTCCCTCCTTAAATTATAAATCTGTCGTTTCCATCGGCATCAAATGTCAGCGACTGCAGCAAACCCAACAAATTACCTCACCGTGGCCCGGCGGTACCGTGGCCCCGTCCATAAATTCTGTTAATTGGACAGGAGGCCCGTTTTTTTTTTTTTTTTTTCTTTCCCAGGCACAGATAGCCGCTTGATCCCCGGCCAAAGTGACTAATTGGTTCTATTCGCTGCCTCCTAAATCAAATGTGACGCCGAGCCCGTCCACCTCTGCAGTTTCGCTGGCCAAGTGGCTTCTGCTGCTGCAATTACAGCGAGTTGGGAAAGTGACGGGCGTCGGTGATTTGTCCCGTTTGGAATCGAGGGAAACAAACACGTGCTCTTACTGTTTCTGCCTCTTTCGGTCTGAAAGGCTCTTCCTCTGTTTCTCTGGATCTGTGACCGTTAAAGGACTGAGAGTAAAGGTGACTACGAGGGGGAAATCAATCATCAAAGTAAAATCTGCTTTTATTTATTTTTGACGTAAGCAGAGGTCCCTCAGGTTGAATGAGAGCAGCCCTCTGGCAGATTAGGTGAAAATATAAAGTTCCTTTTGAAGACGTGCAAAATGAATGTTAAAGTACTGGTTCGATGATCAATGCGTTGTTTAAAGCAATATGTCTTGTGCCGAATTTTTACTTTTCACATTTGCCGCCGATATTGACTTTGTTAGCGAGCTCTTTCTATGCATCTTCATTATTCGGTGTCTTCATAAATCTTCTTATGGATTTTTTTCTGGAGCTTCACCAGCAGCAGTTGTGAACTTTAGTTTCTTTTTGTTTACCTTTTTGATTGATTTAGGAAAATTCCCCTTTTGGATGGTTGAATTAAACTCACTTAATACTTGAATTAATACTTAATACTTACATTTTTTTTATGTGAAATATAAATGCAAATGCACATATTTTCTACAATGTTTAATATGTAGATATATCTGTGAAAGGCTCCTATCTGTAGATCGTTATCAGTCAAACAATAAATCAGGCGGACTGAAGAAAAGCAAAATACAGGAAAGGAAGTGGACCCTGAACCTTTTATTTGTTTTCGTGTGCTCACAGGAACAGACTACACACACACACACACACACACACACACACACACACACACACACACACACACACACACACACACACACACACACACTGAGCGAGGTCACTCCAGTCCTAATTGGATTTCTGGACGAGATGCTGAATGAGAATTTGCAGTAAGAAATGGAAAATCTCAGGGAATAATCGCACCTGCCAGTTACGTCCAATTTAACCGTCTCCATAATAAATTCTAACCCGGCTTAATTGACGACACCGAATCTCATCAGATGAATTTTAATGGCTTTTAAGAGAAATGTCTGACATGGAAGAGAAGGAATTTTGATTATTTTTTTTTCTCCCACGAGCTCCTAATGAGAATAGCTTTCAATCACTGATTCATGTTGGACGAAGATGAGAAGTGTTGGACTCTTTGCCAGTTTCCTTGTTAGACCCACGGACTCAAAAGGAAAGTGATCAGGCTTATTAGACAGAGAGCCGCATTGAAATGCACAAATTGACTGATGGTAGTTTCTTTGGCTTCGCTAAACTCAGAACTGTGCAGATGAGAGGAGGCAGATTAAAGGGACAATGCCACTGTCGGTGAACATGTGAGACTTTCAGATGGAAGCACGAGAAGCTGAGTTTTCAAAAGGCAATAATTACTACGGGAGAAAAGTCAAACTTGAAGTTCGTGAATTCGTCTTTAATCTTTAAATCATAAATGATAAATTCAGTTAATGCGACCCTGTTATCCAAGGACCCAATATCAATACTACTCCTTAAAATCTATAATATTAAAGTCTCCAACTTTATGAAGGCTGAGATAAACTTTAAAAACACACTTTTACGAGTCAAGCTTCTAACTGAGAGGAGAAACCAACCTGCAGATGAGATGCAACAGGTTTATTTTTCCACTCTGCAAGGCAGCAGGATTTGTTTTTGTATGTTTTGTTGACTCTTCTGAACAAAGGGTAACTCTATCTAGATGTGTATCTAGATTTTCATATGTATTAGTTAGTATTTGTTTTTTTTAAAGACTACGGACAGTACAGGGGCGCTTCAGGGGCCACTGCCCCCTGGCCCCCCTCCTTAGATCCACCCCTGCAATGAAGCATTTGTTTTGGTCTGAGATGCTGTCGTTCATGCAACATCTAGTGTAAGTGAAAATCATGCATATTGAAAAAACTGAAATATATTTAGTTTTTTATTTGGAATACGTCCCTTCTACTAACATGGAGGACGCAGGGTTTATGACCTATTCTGACCTATTTATGACCTATTCTGCAGCCAGCCACCAGGAGGCGGTTACTGGGTCACCCAGAGCGTGGGACCTGACCTGCTGGGAGCTGTGGGAGGCAGCTGCGTTCTGGGAGATGGAGTTCAGGAGTGGAGGGGGTGCAGCCTGATGCCGACAGGTCTCAGCACCACTCACACAACTCCACCTCCCAGGAGGCATTGGGGCATGTGACCACGGATGATTTAGCTTTGCTTTGCTTTTGTTGTCCAGCTTTGCAGACGTCCTGTCCTCCTGCAGCCGTACACGGTGCATATTAGTACACGGTGTAAATATAATTAGCATATAGTGCGGCGGTCGTACTCATCGCTGCAGTTCAGCTAAAACGCCGTGGTCACATGCCCCAGTGCCTCCTGGGAGGTGGAGTTGTGTGAGTGGTGCTGAGACCTGTCGGCATCAGGCTGCACCCCCTCCAATCCTGAACTCCATCTCCCAGAACGCAGCTGCCTCCCACAGCTCCCAGCAGGTCAGGTCCCACGCTCTGGGTGACCCAGTAACATCAGTCAGCACATTACAGTGTACTGTAAACACACACACACACACACAAACACACACACATTTCCAGATTCTCAACAAATACTGCTGCCGTTGGCTCGGATGTATTATTTCCCAACACAAACACACGCACTTCTTCTACACAAACCCCACGCACACTCACTTTCCCAACACACAGAGCCACGTCATTTTTCTACACAATATTGTCGTGTTAAGTATTTGTGTTCAAATACGCACAAACAAACTCCTGTGTGTAGCAGAGAATACACATTCACAGGGACACACACACACACACACACACACACAGATGGAAACACTTAATCTTGTCATGCACTTACTCTCATAATACACAAACTCAAGTAAGTGTTGACTCAGACACACACTCCTCTCTTTGGACAGATCAGGGTATTTCCTGCACAAACAGACACACACACCAGACAGTGAGTAAACGTCCTGGAAGAGAACATGGGAACATGACATTTGGCGTTGTTGTCTGAGGAAGACGCTCCAGCCTCCAAACATTTTGGTTTACACTCCGTATCTCTGGTGTGTGTCTGCTGGCGGCTCGTGGGATTTAATAACTGGTAGATTTAAAGTCACAGTGTGTGTGTGTGTCTTGTGTACGAGTGCACAGGGTTTGTGCGCGTTGCCCTCGCCGGAGTCGTCATTTGGACCCCGGCCCACTTCCCACGCACCGTGACTTCTGCGCAGAGTGAAGAGTTTTAATGGAAGGCGTCCACTGGCCCTGGTGTTTCTCAACAGGCTCGTCCTGGTGTTGTTGTTCCCACACAGTCTGCGTTGCGAAGTCGAGAGCGGAGCCGCCTGATTAGAACCTTCAGTGATAAATGTGATTAATTCGCAACGGGGACGATAATGGAACCTCGATGATTAACTGCCTTTATTAGCCCACACATTGTTTGAGGAACACAATTATTTTGGGCGTATTCCCATCGATCATCCCCAAACATAATATGAAGTCTCTGTCGTGTGTCTTATCGGATTCAGCAATGTGCCACTTTCCTTCAAATGAATAGAAACATCATGCGGTGATAGAAATGTATCGCCCAGAGAAAGAGAAAGCAGATTTCCTCTCCACAACTTTCCCTTTTCATCCATAATGATAAAGTCATAACCTCCGTTCCGTCGTCTTTCCTGTCCCTCAGATATGCCGCTCCACGTCCGCCGCAGCAGCGACCCCGCCCTGATGACCATCAACGGGCCGTTCGGCGGCGGCGAGGTGCGGGTCCAGACGGAAGATCCGCCCTCGAGGAAGAACCCGACCCGCTGGTCCACCACCGCTGGCTTCTTGAAGGCTCGACACGCGTCCGGCACCAACAGCCTGGAGAGGAAGGTAAGAGGCCGGGGAAGTGAGCACGGACATCTCACTGAAAGAAAACACATTTTAGCTGCTCTACGTTGACTTTAAGTAGATTTTTTGATTTTTTAAATTTCACTGTTGACCTTTTCCAGATACTTTAGATGTTTCCCGATCAATAAGAAAATGACAACTCAACATGTTCTCAGTTCAGAGTAGCTCAGGAGGTCATCGTGTCTGAAGTGGCCTCAGTGGGAACTCTTCTGTCTGCGCAGGGTAAAGTCACGGACACGTATCGCAGTCTGCCGCGGGACGCAGGGACGTGGGCCAATCAGAGGGAGTTCCAGAGGGAGACGGCCCGGTCGTCGCTCAGTGCCAATCACCCCATGGTGGACCGCTGGTTGGAGAGACAAGAGCAGGTAAAGAATTCACCAACACAACTAACGCTGGGTTTGAAATTGCACAGGAGTAAACGTGACCGAACGCGAATATCGTTTTTATATTTTTGTGCAAACCTGGTGTCCAACAGCACCACAGCGAGGAGGAGCGTTCACAGAGAACACAGAGGATCTTTAGAAGAAAGACATGAACTGAGAGGACAAATTAAACAAATCTCCCTTTTTAGTTTTAACTGTCACATTTCATATATTCAGAAAAGCAACATCGTTAAATACAAGTGATGTCTTTAGTCTGGCTTAAAACATGAGATTGTATTTATAGGGCCGATAAAGGACGATGACAGCATGTCACAGAAGATAAAATTAAACGTTCCCTCGAACCCACCCTGACGTCCGAGTAAAGAAAAACCTGATGCACACTTTTCTATCCTTCCTGTCATTTTGACGACGTCGTTAGAAAACCCGATGCACACGTTATCCATCCCCTGTACTCTACGTGCCGACGTGCAGCGAACACCTGATACCTTCAGCTGTCCGGAGATTTACAGCCGGTCTCGTTCTCACTCGACCCATCAGGCCCGTCGGAGCAGATCCCGTCCAGGGCCCGACCCAGTTCTCTCACTCCCCCTCAGCCAAGAGGTTACAAAGTGAGGAATTTCCAGCATAAATCCCCAACGACACACAAGAGGGAGAAGTGATATAATGTTGATATATTAAATAACATTAGTCACATAAAGCACATGTGGTTCTATTTAACTTGACACGTAGAGAACGCTGCCAGGCTCCCTCTCCGCACCACGGACATGATTCTGTTGCCGCTCAGGTTACGTTACCAAGTCAGAAGTGTTTTTTTCACCATATCAGGATTTTAAGAAGAAAATGTGGATCAGCAAAAGTTAAATAAACATGAAGCAGTGGTGTGTACACGGGGTCAGACGTCAGTCGCCTCTGCTGATTGGCTGTTGGTTGTGTGTGTGGTCTGTGCTGCTCTCCACTTTTAACAAAGAGGCATTAACTCTTCATTTTTCGTGCTTTTACGTTTCCATGTAACGTGGAATATTCTTCTATATGGTACATATTTCGTTGTTTTATTTTTATGGTTAACGTGTAAAGTATTAAGCCGCAGCTTCATACTTTGTCCTGAGAGCTTGATAACAACATCTTCGATATCGGCCCCTAAAATCCACATCAGTCTTTCTCTCCTACTTTGGAGTCGACACTTTACTTGACTCACCAGATATGTTATCATGCAGATGCAGAATGTTGACATGATGAAGTGCAGCTCTTAACGTCGGATGTGCGGTGACAAACCAGATCTGAAGCTCGACACCACAGAACAGCCTCGTCACAAAACACAGACGTAAAAACACGCCGATTTAAAGTTCACTCAGATTCTGATTCATCATCTTGTCACGTCAACTCTCAAACCGTCTCTGGTGCTGTACAAGTTCTTCTGTTGAGGTTAAGTGTGCGACGAGCTCGCTCCATCCATCAGAGTGGAGCTGCGGTGTTTCCTCCGTCTGTCTTACAACAGGTTTTTTAGTGAGGAGGGGGTTAAGTGGCGGAGGTCACCGCAGGATGGTGTATTCGGTATTAATGAACCACTGAAGGCCACACACACGCACGCACGCACACACACACACACACACACACACACACACACACACACACACACACACACACACACACACACACACACACACACACACACACACACTCATGCCTGTTCTCTACCATCTTATCATTCTGCTGACAGCCCTCGCTGTGACTTTAACAGCCACATCAGCCCGTGTGGCCTTGTGCTGTGTGTTTTAATGCTTCTCCCCGTGTGATAATGAAGGACACTTTGTTGACGTGAGATGTTTTCAGACAGGAACTGTGCAAACTGTGAATGTGGAACAACAGGAACATGTCCGGAACAGTCGGGGGGGAGCCTGTGTAGAGCAGCAGGAGGAAGGACATGACGTTTATATCCTGCAGTAAAGACACCTTATCGCCAAAAGCTCACGTAACTCGCCGACCTTTTGAAGTTGATGTCTTCTTCTGCGTCCTCTACGTGTTCGGCTCCTCTTTTTCATCCTGAAATATCCGTCGCGTCATCGAGACTCGCTGGGTCGGCAGGAAAAGGTCCGAAGCAACTCCCCCATTTGTTTACTCACATGCAGGAACGTGCCTGGACTCCAGTGCATGTCTGAAAGAGGATGTGGCTCAGGCCGTAACGTTCTGTGCAAACCCCGACTGAGCCGATTGGAAACTTAGCCGAGCCCCGACCCGAGGCAGACAGGAATTCCAAACCCAACCCGAGCCTGATATTTTCCACTCTTACAGAAACGTGCATGATTTAAAAAAAAAAAAAAAAAAAAAACGAAGTCAGCCAACGTGACCAAACCCGAATACCCGGGCCGGGTATCCCAGATGTTGTGATTTTGTGGGTCTTTGCATGCAGATGTGGCTGCACCGTGAATGACCCAGTTAAATAGTCTGAATCCAGGTTACGGGATCATATGTAACGTCAACTTTATTCTTATCAGTGACTCACTCACACACACTCTCACACACACACTCACACACACTCACACACTCATGAGCTGTTGTCTCTGGCGAGTGTTGTGAATAGAATCAGTTTTTCTCGCTGTCACTGTTTCATGTCAAGTAGATTTCCGCAGCGTTTAACTTCCAGCTGGTTCCCGAGAACGATGTTGCAACTCGGCCGCGTGACGACCAAAGTCCGGTTTTCGTTCCAGGCCTGATGATCCAATTTAAAAAAAAAACAGATGAGATCCATCATGAATAATCAAGACACCAGAGGTCTATTAGTGAAGCTTGTAGGTTGTGGACTGTTATTGTTTGAATCTGTTTTGAGAGCGCGTGATGATTACTCTCCTTTATCTTCCTCTGCTGTTGTAATGACCAAATAACCTTGGCTCTAATTCCGCTGCTGTCGTGTGATTTACTGCAAACAGGCAAAGTTTTATTCATAAGCACCAAATCCATTTCAGGGGAAGTGTAATTTGATTCAGGGAGAAGAAAACAACATTAAAAGTGTGGGAGCATGAGCACTTGAAACAATAACACCGGTGTCGGTTTGATTTGCAAACCATCATCATCAGTAGGAGGAAGAGATTAAGGATCAACAGCGAATACACAACGTGTGTGTGTCTGTGTGTGTGTGTCTGTGTGTGTGTGTTCTTCAGTTTCAGTAAGTGGCAGCAAACTGCAAGTTGCTGTATAAATGCTCAGGGTGTGTGTCATGTTTCATTTGTTGATCTTCGCATCATTAGAGTTAGAAATCAAATTGAATTCTCAGAAGTTTAATTCTTTCGCCCTGCAAAACTAAAATGAAATTTTTTAATGTAACACTTATTTACCAGGATGGTTTCTTGCAGTTATGTTTTTTCCTGAAAATCCTGGCAGCCGAGTCGTCAGGCTATAGAAAGGAAAGTAGAGAATACACTGAAAATAAAATACAGGAACTGGTCAATATATAGCATTAAGCCATAACGCTGCCACACTGTCGGAGTAGTATTTGTATATTGTGATTATAGATAATATTTATTTTAATCTTGTTTACTTTGGATTCTATTCTTCTTCTTTCCCCTTTCGCTGCCACTTTCTTCTGCTGCTGTGTCAAATTGAATTTTTCCCAACAATAAAGCTTCATTTTATGTTGAATTGAACAAAACAAAAACTGTGACTCACACTTGGAAATCATCCGAAGCTATAGTTGTCCAACACATATCTGCAAATCGCTTCAAGCAGAATGGGCGAGTCACATAAGAGACACATTTTCATTAGGCTCTGTTTGATTTGGGAGCATTTCATGCATCTTTAATTTTCCATAAAGCGTCTCCACACTTTGTGAACTCCCTGTAACAGTTAATTACAGACTCTGCTGCTGTGACACATTAGTCTACGGAGCCATTTTCCAGCAGTGTATTAAACCTGTGTTAAGAATATAAGATAGAATGCTATGGCACTGAAGAATCGCACGGCGAGAATAGAATATGCAGTGATTTAATTAGAGGAGAGCGGCTCGCGATGACGAATTAAGAAAAGCAATTTCCCCTTCGACTTGGTTTCATCTCGTCCGACTGGAGCGAACAACCTGGAACGGGGGAGACGGCATTAGCTCCGAGCGCCACCTGACGACGGAGGCCTGTTGAATTCGGCGTCTCTCATCAGAGGACGTGCAGACGAGGGCGTCGCTCTGCACCCGAGTGTGGCCGGACCGAGCTGAATGAAACGGTTCCTGGTTCCCAAGTGGGTGATTGTGCCTGCAGCAGCACCGGCGGCTCCGAGACGCACGGAGAAATTGATCTGAGATAGTTTTGAGCTGTGTTCACAAGCCCCTACCCCCCCCTCTCCCCCCCTCTCCATTTGGCAACAGGTAGGGGGTCGCCATGGCAACAGCGAGCTGTCAGTCGAGTCTGTATTAATGAGGACGGGTTGGATGTGCTGAAGCTTTGCACTGCACTGCTGCCTGTGTGTGTGTGTGTGTCTGTGAGTCACGAGGGCATTCGGTGAATCTGCATGTGTGCGATTGATTGTGTGTGTGTTTACGTGTGTCCATCCATTAACGTGTCTGCGGCGCCCGAGCGTGCACGCGCGCGTTGCATTTGTGAATGTGTGTCCGTCGTGTGTCAGGCGGCCGCAGACGTGGTTGCAAATCAACCAATTAAGAAGAAAAGCCCGAAGCTGCTGAGCTGCCTTCAGCATGAGCCGTGGACAGCTGAACACAACACAACACAACACACACACACACACACACACACACACACACACACACACACACACACACACACACACAACCTGTAGTCTGGCAGGGTCAGTCATCATCTCTGAGGGGAGAGCTAAAGTGTCATGGAGAGTGTGTGGTTGTGTATCTGCTGTCTCCCATGTGTTTCTGTTGGGTATCTCCTCTGTGTGTTTTGTTTGGGACGAGTGTGTGTGTGTGTGTGTGTGTAGTGTGTGTGTAGTGTGTGTTTGTGTCTCTGTCTCTCTTATTAAATATCACATCTCTCTCTGAGTGTGTTTGTCACTGGGCAGTGAAAACCACCAATTTGGTCCAAACATTGGTTCGTCTGTCCTGAGGCTGATGCACAACCTCTCCAGCAGATTTCAAATTACAAAGAAAGTTGTTTTTCAGCGATTTCCCCCAAAACCATTTTCAATTGTTTCCTACATTCGGCTCCTTGAACGTTCATGACATCATCGTGTTCGATCTCTACTGGAGATGAGTGGTTTCCACGTGATAGCGTGAAGGTTGCACTTCCTGTGTGTGCACATTCTGCAGAGGTCGTCTCCTGAGGTCTGTCCATGACACCTGGAGACAGACACTGGGAATAAAAAGATGGACGACATGACAGCTCCCCCAACGTGAAGCCAAATCATCTAGATCGCCCCCTGGTGGCTGGCTACAGTATAGGTCTTTAACCCTGCCTCCTTCATGTTAGTGGATGGGACATTACGTGTTAATTGTTCAGGATAAGCAATTTGACGCTATAAAAACAGGGTGAAACCTCATGATTGACAGCTGACACTGACTCGTGATTGGTCCAGTGTGTGTCTCCGCGGCACCTTGGCACCACGACTCCTCGCCGTTATCACTGCTGTGTTTGCATCCGCCATATTATGGGGTTAACTTCCGTGTAGTGAGAGGAAGAGGAGGCACGTTGTTCATCTTCATCATCTATTTAGAGGCATTTTGGGGTTTTCAGCCACGTGTTTGACTAAAAGCAACAGACTGACTGTGTCCTCGGTGTAAAAGTATCGTCACTGAGATGTCGGTTAAATAAAAAAAACGAGAGGCCACAAACCATAACTTTTAATGGGTATAAATAGTCATTATTTTTCCGCAGTCAGCACTCTTCATGTTCACTAATCAAACTGGGATTCAGTGGTGCTGTTAATGATGACTTACTGGAGGTCAGGGCGTGTTGTTGTTATTTTTACACTGTTAGCATCCAGTGTGTAGTTCAGTGTGACACAGTTGTGTGCAGAGCCCGGTTGTGTGTGTCAGTTGTGTGTGTGTGTGTGTGTCGCTGCTCCTGTGTGTCCTCAGCCATTACACTGCTGAGGGGCCGAGTTATCTTTCATGGTGGGAAGGAAGCTTCACACAACTCACTGGGGATGTTGTTACGCAGACGTATGAAGGCGGATCTGCACACGCACTCAAACTCGCACACCTACACACACACCTACACACACACACACACACACACACACACACACACACACACACACACACACACACACACACACACACACACCCGCATACCTGGCGCAGGAATGTTCACACACAGCAGGAAACGCACAACGCCATGCTGGTTTGATAAAACATGTATGTGTCACACTGAGACAAATGAACAAGCCATACACAGGTTTACACACTCAAACACACCACAGGAGTTCATTAGCTCGCACACGTACACACCTTCGTCATGCACACACTACATTTCAGTGTGCTTAGACCAAAGTGCACACACATACACACACACATGCGCAAAATAAAAACACAATTACACTGTAAGCGTATGCACCAAAACAAATCTTATAACCATGTATCCCACACACACACACACACACACACACACACACACACACACACACACACACACACACACACACACACACACACACACACACACACACACACTTCTGTGCATCCTGGCTAACAAGCCTCCATGTAGTGTGTATGTGTGTGTCTGTGTGTGTCTGTATGTGTGTGTCCCTCAGGTGCACAGTGAAGCTTTAGCAGGATAAATCATGCAAACCTGAGCCGTGCACTCATAAATCACCTCAGACGGTGTGTCTGTTCATATGTGCATAATGTGCACTGAAGTGTGTGTGTGTGTGTGTGTGTGTGTGTGTTTCAATAAGACAGATGAAAGTGAAACATCACCATCTTTTCAAAGCAGCAGGATCAGTGTGTGTGTGTGTGTTCATGCATGTCCTCCGGGTTCTACACACTATGTGAGTGTGGTGTGAATGTGTGCACATATATATAACCTCAGGTGTGTATTTGTGTTTGCAGATGTGTGAACGGTGAATCTGCAGTGAACTTTACTTCTCTGTCTGTCTTTTCACTCTCTCCCCGTCTCCTCCTCCGTTGATCCTCCTCTTTTCCCTCCTCTCTGCTCTCCACATCACCTCCTGGCATCGTCTCCTTTTATTTTTTATCTCCGTCCCTCTCCCTCCCTCGCTCCTCGTCGCCTTTTGATCTCGTGGGTTTGACACGACAGAGAGCTGTGGGAGCCCAGATCCCTTCCAGCTGGGAGGGACAGGGACAGAGACATGGAGGGGAGATGAAAGAAGCCTCTTGAGGGTTTGCAGTGTCCCCGAGGGGATCTTCACCTCGGGGTTCAACCTGCCATCTCACACACACACACGCACACACACACACACACACACACAGACACACACACACATGCACGTACGCACATATTTGCTGTTCATCACCTGCTACCCAAAAACTAATTATACCAAAAATAGATCTGATCAGGTTGGACCCAGATGGTGCCTCTTTCTCAAATGAAATCCACCTGTTGACACACACACACACACACACACACACACACACACACACACACACACACACACACACACACACGCACACAAATCAAAGATAGGGATCTCAGTTTTGTAAACTGCGCTGCGCTCCAAAGGTTTATCTTGAGCACGGAGACAATGAGCGAGAGACGGAGACGTTGGCAGATGAAAGGAGAAGAGAGAGGAGGTGGAGGAGAGAGACGAGTCTGTGAAACGATCAAAGACGGACGGAGGAGAATGACATCGGCAGGTGTCGGCTGCTATCAGGAGGAGGATCAGGAGGATGTGACAGAAGAGGGATAGAGCTGATTATTGAGACCTGCTCAGACAGGCTTCTTTTAGAAAAGAGCCGAACCTCTGAACTTCTACCTGAAGCTCCAGATGTCCCGTTCAGGCCTGGGAATCAATTTGTGTGATTAAATATCGGTGACGTCTTTTATTCTCGTTTAAAAAAGAGATGGTGGAGAGTTGTGTGTATTTGGATCATGGTGGAGATCATCATCTTGTGTTTGTGCAGATTAGGGTTTGGTTGATTAAATAATCTGTTGATGGGAATGTGAGCGTGAACGGTTTCTCTCTGTACGTTGGCTCTGCGATCTTGAAATGATATTTCGGTTCGGTCACGTTTGCAGGGCTGTCTTAATTAAGTTTTTTTAGGCCGCATATGTCTTCAATCGGGGAAAACATTGGGCTCAGGTCGGGTACGGACACATAAACAGAGTTCTTCTCACAAACGGCAGTAACGACAGACGAAATTGGCAAATTATCTGTCCAGAAATTGCGATAGACCTGGCAAATCCACTCTTGTAATAACAATCCACCAAGTTTCACATCCACCTGCACTTTAAAGTGAACGGGAAGTGGAACACGTTACGGCCAATATACATTAAGAGACTATATAAGCTAACCTCCTGGTGCAGTGACATTTCACCCTGTACTTTAGACTATGGGCTGAGCACATTATGAAGTTATGTAAATAAAGTCTCTCGTTAATCTCAGCTATCTTTGGAACGTCAGCTGTTTTATTCCCAGTTTACAGTCTCGGCTCCAGTGAAACTCCGGAGTCACTGGTGGTGGTGGTGGTGGATAAACAGCTCTGGAGGTTTTCTGCTGAAGGTGCAACACACACTGCTGCAGGGCTCCGCCGCAGGAAGTGGAGAAAAGATACAGGGGGAGACTTTTTGTGTTTTCTCCCAAGACTTGTTTACAGACGCTCTTCCTCTCAGCAGCAGCCATTACAGTGGGAGTCAGAATAATGGCCTTCAATCTGACAACTGTACCTCAGTGTGTGTGTGTGTGCGTGTGCGTGTGTGTGTGTCACCATTATCCGCAGCTCCCTTCCTCTCAGATGGGTTGTTTAGGTTAGGTTAGTTATTTTGCTCCACAGCAGCGGCTCCATCGGGAGTCTGGTCCGGATAAACGGAGCATCGCATAACAAGCTGTGTGACCGACTGTGCGCCCGGGTCTTTACTGGGGCGCTGCACTGAGTAACGTCTCCACTGGATCCCAAACATCCGGTGAAAACTTTTTTAAAAAACAGCCTCAGCAATTTAAGATAGAACATTTTCCTGGTTTTGTGTCGTTGGCTTCTACTAAAGCATCAGGGTTGAACTTTTAAAACTTCAGACAAAATCCTGAATTGCACATTGTTGGCTGTTTGTCTGGTTTGGTGCTGACGTGACTGAATCGCATCACACACAAGAAAATAACCGTCTCGCCCACGACACCTCAGCTGTCAGTGGGTGGCTGTGACGGGGGGGGGGGATATTTCTGCTGAACTCGCCGGAAATGTATAAACATGGTAAATATTTAATGTTTGTAAAAGAAGTTAGACGTCCAAGAAAAGAAATGAAGTCTCCTACATTTCTCCTTTTCCTGGATATTTATCTTGAAAGAAATTTAGCTGTTGAAATTTGCACACTGTCATTTTGCTCTCGGTGCTTTAGTCTGACCTTTCTCTTGATATATAGTTTAAAACTTTATAGTAAAAAACTGAAAATAAAAGTTGAAACTTATTTTATGGCTTTGAAAATCTAAATATACTTCAATGGTCTTCGTGGAGGATAAATAATGGACGGACGGACGTCAAGTGAATTGAACTGATTGAAAACTTTTTTTGCCCCTGACAACCTAAAGTATAAAATGTCAGAACCCCCGTGAATCCCCTCGGGGTTTTTTTTGGCGTTTGAGTTTTCAAAGTGTCGCTCCTCGCCCTTTGAACGAGCGTTGTCGTGGCTCCCTGCTCGTCCGTGTGAAGTTTCCTTTTGTCCGTCCCGCTACCTGCCGCTATTTCATTCTCTTTGAGTCTCTCTGTCTGTTTTAGTTTTTAACTTTTTTTTTTTTTTGATCCCTACGGTATAAATTGTGGTGGGATACAGTGATCAGATCCGTCCGTCTCTCCACACACATGTAATCACTTTGTTTCTGGAGTTCATGGAACTTCACAGATCAGGTGGGGATGTGGCGCCTTTTGATATTTGGGGGTTTCAGGAGAGAAATATTTCTACTTCAGGTGATAGAAGCAAATATGTGTCATCTCACTTCATCTCCCCGGGGGTTCTCCTGAGAGAGAAAAGTTTCTGAAGCACGTCTCACTAATCTGAGTTTGAGCTCTATTCGTTTATTTCTATTTAATATCCAATGGAATCCAGTCGGCGCACGTTGTCCCATCTCAGGGCTCTGTATCAAACGCACCCTCACGAGTCCAAAAAAACCAAAACAAATGGCGTTCACACCTTCTGCGATTCCATTTCCAGTGACAGGAGCTGAGCTCTCGGGGGGAATCAACTCCTGAAACGTGAGTTTCGAAATTGCTTAGGATCCTGATGAGGCCTCCATCGCCTATTATTCCAGAGGAAATTGCGAAACCCATATAGCCGGGGCGATGCCCTCTCTACCCACCGCATCTGCTTTCATTTAATTGGATGGCAGGAATTGCAGTTGAATTAAGTGGATTGCTACAGCGGCGTCGTGGTAATTTGGGGAAGTGCTGGAAGTCTAATTTTGTTCACGGCGTTATTGCAACAGCTCTGCCGGCGCCGGCACATTTGGTTACAGGCACCAAACTTTTATTTGACTGAGCAGGACAAAAAGGCGGGGGGGGGGGTTGTTATGTGGCGTAAAATTGACGACAATGCAAAGTAAGTGCTTCATTTCATGAAGTCACAATAGGTCAAACATTATGGAGTGAAGTTGGACTGGCAAATAAAACAATCACGCGATTATTGGAATATCATTTTCATTAATGGCAATATATCAAAAGTCCAATATACATTGATTAAATGCTTCAGACGCTTCAGACTCAGCAGCAAAAGATCAACTGATCATATAATTGATAATATATCGTCCAGCTCTAGATTCAATGTGGATCAAAGACCTTAATAACGGAGGAATAAGATTGTGTTTTATTTATTTCCTCTATACTTAAACCCCCAAACCCTTCAATCTTTTTTAAAATACAATACAGGAAAGTATTTTAAAACCCCTGTAAATGATTAATAAACCACTGAATACTTGGTCACTATACTCTTATGTCAAGTTTCTCCACCTGACTCATCTAAAAATCCCCAGAACAACACAACACACTAAAGAAACAGACAAACTGAAGGACACACAAACACACGTCGTCCTCCCTCTGCCTGTGGAAAAGCCCGATCAGCAGCCGGGATGATTTAAACTCTGATAACGTCTCCTCGGCTCGATGAATCCTGGAGTTATTGACGACACCCCTCCGTCCGTCTGGATCCCATTATCAAAGTGTCTTCGCCGGAGACTAATTGAATCAGCGCCGGGTTCTGTAATTGAAAGCTCGCTTTAAAAGATGCATTGTTTGCCTCGCGCGGTTCTGAGTGTCGACATCCATCAAACGTGTCCGTGTCGGGACTGACGGCAGCATTATCAGCTCATTTGATGCTGAAACAATGGCTTCATGTACCAGTACCAGCCGGATGCAGATCCCCCCCCCCCCTCAGAGCTGGTTTCACCCCGACACCAGCATCAGTGCAGCGGCGTGTCCGACCCCGGCGACTCCACCTGATGAATAAGACATAGAAGGTCCTGAGCAGCCATGTTTGATCATTACATTCCCAGACACGGTGGAATGTGTCTGGGTCCAGTTCAGTGATTGTTTTTGTGGGATTGTGAAGATGGACTTCGTGAGATGAGCCCACCTGGGGCCCCGTGTGTGTGTGTGTGTGTGTGTGTGTGTGTGTGTGTGTACTGGTTCTCTCTATCTTTGTGAGGACCAGTTTACCAGACCCTACGGAGTCAGGACATTTGGGGAAAGTGAGGACAGTTTCTCAGAGTTAAGAATATGTAAAAAAAAAACACACTTTCACAAATCGAAAAAGAAGATCTGCTCAACTTAAAGCTCCCGTTAAAGAATTAAATTTGCCGGAGTCACTTTTTGAGCACAGGACTCTTCCTCTGAGTCCAATCAGAGGAGGAGTCTTCTTCTCTTTGACTTTAGGTCACAGTTACCTGACACTCGCCGTATCCGATGCTTGGTTCTGGCGCGATCATCTTAACGACAACCGCCAATCACCGTTTCCCCACGTGAAACATAGCTGGCTTTCAATGCTGCCGTGTAAATACAAGTCAAGTACACAGGAAACTAACCAGATGAACACAAACCAGGTTTGACTTGATTTTGATTGGCCGGCGCCTGCGCTTGAGTGTAAACATCAGGGTCTGGATCAGGAGGAAAAACCCAGACACACCCAGGTCTGATCAGCCTGTGATGTCCTTAGAGAGATAGAATTACATGGGTGTGTGTGTGTGTGTGTGTATGTGTGTGTAGGTGTGTGTGTGTGTCATCTCACCTCCTAAGAAATTGAGCAGGTTTTTTTTGTTGCCTCTTCCTGAGAGGGGTCGCACGCCCACTGACCCAGAACCCATTTCAGGCTCTTGTGTTTTTATCCGTGTGCTGTTATCTCTTCAGGTCCGTGATAAGTTTCCTCTTGATTTTTCTCTCTGTGCAGTTTGAGCTTCTGTAGCCGCTGCACGGCCCCGAATCCCAACAATCAAAGTCATACCTGTAATCTTCATACCTGTCATCTTCTGCATCAGAGGACGTTTCCTACAAGATATTTTAAAAACACATTTTCAAAGATGGAGGAAGACGGTGCGGAGTCTTACTTGAGCTGTAATTCCGTCTTTCATCCCTCCCTCTCCGGTTTCCTCTGAGACCCAGATGGTTTGTCAGGTCTTCAGGTTAGAGGTCAGAGGTCGAGGCTAATTTATATTCTCTGGTTCGGTGTTTCATCCTGTTGAGAGCATATGGAGCTCTGCTTGAGAGGACGCGGGTCCCAGTGATGGATGTGTGTGCATCTGTGTTTGAATGTTGCAGGAATTAAATTTCAGTAAGAAAGGAATGAGGGTTTTTTTTGTAGTTTGCATGTAAATACACAATTCTGTAATGCACCTCTAGCGGCTTGACATAGACATTTTAAGAAATATAAATATGAGAAAATACAGATAAGGAAGCCAAACATCTAAACATGTTAAACGTCATCAGCTTGAGAAACCTGAAGTAATTTATAACTATTTGAAAACTATAAACCTGTAGAAACTACCTGATAAAACATGGAGTAAATGAGACGTTATATATCTTTGACAGCTGTCGGAAACCAAAACGTCGCGTGTAGAAATAAAACTTCCTCGTGTAAAGTTAAAACCATCCTCAGGGAAAACCCAGTGAAGGTTAAAACGTCCACCTGCTGTTTACTCGAATAAACATTTGCCAAACTTGTGTGGGGGGGGGGGGGACCTGCCAGTTTTTCAGTGTGTGATTCTTCAGCTCATGGTGTCGACTTGTTTGTGTGAAACTCGACATGACGGGAGACGTTAGCACCTTTTTGTGCCGCCACTTGTTCTGAACTTTGACGTCACTCAAAAAGGGAAAAAAGGTTGTGAAGACTTCAAGCATCAAACCGAGCGATGGGAAACTTTCCACGGCGTAATGCTATCGATAAGTGATCATTCATATTTAAACGGATTTGGATTTTTAAAGATTTAACGGCCGACGGGATCCAGGTGCGATCACAGCAAATAAAGCATAGCTCAAATGTTTCTGGATGTTTGTTTTTTTTGTCATGGATTTTTAAAAATGTATGCAGGCTGTCTCATTTCAGATTTACTCCACACATCACGATGTTTGCCTTTTGTCTCTGGGGAATTATTGTTGTCGTGGAGAAGCAGAACATCATTCCTGCAAACGGCGCTCCCTCCTCTTCCCGCCCGGCGTGTCGGGGCGTCTGGGTACGAGCAGCCACGTCGGGCTGTCGGGGACGACGTGGTCAAAGTGGCAGCGCGGGCAGCACTTCATTAATGGTGCCGCGTTACTCCGCTCGCTCTCTCTCTCCCGCCCCGTACGTGCACACTCGGCGCAGACCACTTCATTTGGTCTGAGAGATAGAAAGGACAGGCCCCGATGGATTCTCCCATTAATCTTTAATGAGCCCTCGGGCCTGAAAGCCGCCCCCCCCCCCCCCAGCCCGCCTCTTTCCCCCACATCCAGGAAACAAACAATGACTCGACTGGAAAACACGTCGGCCGCCCATCGTCGTACCTGCCCGCCCGTCTGCCTGCGAGCCATTAACCCCCCCCCCCCCCCCCCCAACTCAGCCCTGAATTATTAATGTGTCTATCCGTCTCTTTGCTCGGCCCACTCCCAGCAACGGGAAGGGGCGACGCCTTGATGGTGTGGTCAAAGTGCGGAGAAGACGTTCGGAGTTGTCTCCCGCCGGACTTCGGCTGGGTGGGGCAGCGGCGGGGCGGGGGGGGGGGGGGGGGGCTGTGGAGCAAAGTGGACTCATTCCTCTGTCAGTCAAACGGCTTCTAACAACAACTCGAGGATTCAGTGTTGGTTGAGGTGATGATAGAGTCATGAATTCTTTCTGGGCCCGTGGTCGAGAGACACAACGGACGACTCTCCTGCAGCGTGACGTCTCTGGAAAGGACAGAGCTCGAAGGAAAGGGACTCGCGTGTCCTTGAAGCTCACCTGATGCTGAAGACCAGTTAGTGTGATTGAAAGCTCCAGATCAGCCACTACACGACCCGTAGATTGTTTCTGTCGTCGAACAGGAAGCGACAAGTTGTGAAGCACAAATGGGAGAAAAACAAATCACAGAATTAGATGTTGACTAATTGTCCTCATCGGCTTATTTTAATTATCTCGTTCCGGAGTTGATTAGATGTTTATTAACCTTTCGGTCGCTGCGGCACATACATATATTAAAAACTGTAAATCCTGTCTTTACCACGCAGTTCATATTTATGATTACGTCTGTTTTGTATAGATTTGAATTCCACCCTCATCATTAGCTTCAGTTTTTCTTCTTCATTATCTCCCACACACGTCGTCTCTGTCTGGGTTCAGAGGAGAATCGTTGGCGTGCGGACAGGTTCTTCAGAGATTCTGTTCTGTGATGAGTTCCGATCTCATTTGCTCCGATAGAGACTCTCCTCTCGCTCTGATCCTCCGCCAGCGTCTCCTGGTGAATACTGAATAGTGTTAGATGCGTTTCTGAGGCTCTTTGACTTGTTATTGTCTCTCTCACTTTGCTTTTAGTGACTAAAGCGTCTGGATCGTCTGTACATTCAAGAGCAGAGGGTCTACGCAGCAGCAGTAAATGAATCAGAGGCTTGCACCATATAGTCAAGCACATTTTTGGCAGCGTAGAAAAGTACCTTTTTAGGAATGTTGTTTTTTATAAATGTGCTCAGTCCCGCTGTCCAATGATCTGAGGAACATCTTTGGAGAAACACACTTCTGAGTTTAGTCTGGAGATCAAGACAGAGCAATTTAATATTCTCCTCGACTGAGGGATTCACGGCTCGTAGATGGAGGAATATTAAGTCCCCAGCACTTTTTGTCTCATCCACTTTATGTCCTCGTGGACGACCTGTAAATGTTGTTGTGTTTAATGCTTTGAATTTTGAATAAAGACCGGCGGAGTGGGGAGGGGAGGGGCTGCTTGACTTTCCTATTTTCCTTCTTAATTTCTCTTATTTGGATTCCATATATTCAAGGTTTCCATAGGGTCTTAAAAATTCCAAAATGTAATAATCTGAACTTGAGGCAAGTCTTAAATATGTCTCTCAGAAATTGTTTTGATCCAAAAATCGGGCCTCACAACCAGAGACAGACACACAAAACACACTTCTCTGTCAGCGAGTCCGACGTGTTGCGTTTTATGTTTTCATTGTGACATGCGATGCCTTTGAGCGAGCAGGAGCCGAGTGCGAAATTAAAAAAGACGGCGCTCACAAGTCCTTGCACGCCGTTACACACACACACACACACACACACACACACACACACACACATGCTCGCTCGCACACACACTGCCCCTGTAGCTCCACGTCCTCCAGGCACCCAAAGTGTCATGGCAACCGTATGGCAGCCACGGTAACGGCGGGCTCATTTTCATACTGATGAGGTGGCCGGTTGCCGGGGAGGCCTCTGCTGCCGCTCGTCTCTCCTCTCCGATGTCGCCCTGAAATTTTAATGACCTTCTTTGTCTGCATCTCGTTTTTCTCCTCTTTGCTCGCTCCTCTGTGTGTGTGTACGTGTGTGTGTGTGTGTACGTGTCATGAGCTTCGGTATTCAAACAGACACGCACCAAGTGTCTGTAGTAAACACAAGACGAGAACAGAGGCGATGTAATTTTGAAGGGATTTTAAAGGGCATGTATTTTTATACCTGTGGAAGGCCTCCTCCGCTCGGCTCCTCCCGGCTCCATCAGGTCGGCAGCTCAGCCGCCGCTGTAGCTCTTTTCTTGGCTGGTGAACAGTGTTTGTGTTAAAAGGTTTTTGGACTTTCACAGCGTCGACTAATAACAGGGAGTCGGGTAACGAGCTGGAGAGGGTCAGACAACACACACAACTTAAGAAATGACATTTGGGAACAAGTGGGCGTCTCGTCCCGTGTAAAATGTGCCGTTGTTTAGTTTGGGCTAAGTTTTCTCTTTCCGATATTTGTCATTATGCTGTTCGATGGTCGACGTGTGTCACAACTCACTCGTCCTCTGTTTGTGTCCCGTTCAAGGAGGAAGACGCCGGAGAAGAAGAAAACGGCCGCATCGACCCGGTTGGACGAGCCGACTCCTGCATGGACCACACCCCCGTGAGGTCACTCGAGTAAGTCAGTCCCTCGTGGATCAGGATAAGCACAAACTATGAAAACTAACACCTACACTATAAGTTGAACCTGTGTAAACCACCTCTCTCGTGTCTTTCTCTCTCGAGAGGTGTTCAAAACGTAGATCTGCAGCTTCTGTGTTCTAATCCAGGTGTTTGTAGAAAGTCTCATTTACATATTTCTCCTCAGCGGGAGCAGAAAACGATCAGGTCCTCGCCATCAGAGCTCCGCCCACACGCTAACCCGTTCAACTCCTGTTATTAACAACTTTTTTGTTTTGTTGTTGTGCTCTGTTGCATGCTTCCAGTTTAATATGCAGGTACGGTACTGTTATTATTCCTGTGATTTTCCCGGAGCCTTCTCCTGCCTCTCGCTTGTCAACGAGGGGCCCGTTTTCCCCGAGCTAATCACAGTCATTGTATCAAAGCTGAGAAGTGATTAGATTTGGCGTCTTACAAAATTGTTCCTGAGTATATGTTTTTTTTCGACAGACTAAGTGAAGAACGCTGCCTCGGAAAAACAAATAGCCGCAAATGTACTTGGTGCTTTTTTAAATCGTCCCTCTATAAATCCCCATACGGACGTATTAAAGATGTTTTGCAGTCCAAATGGCTCCATCGCACTTTCATCTGAGGAGCAGATAAAGATGGAATTAATGTTTTTCTCACTTTCATTAAGCCTGTGTTGTTTTTCAGCTCTGCAGAGCGTCAACAATCTTTATCTGCTCGCAGATAAAAAAGCATATTATCCTGCAACACGCTGGGAATATCAAAAATTTGTATTCATTTGCAAAAGTATTCATCTTCATCGTGAACGGCACAACTCAAAGGAGAAGGAAAACACTCGAGGTTAAAACAAGGCTTTTATTTTTCCTCGTAAGATCAGAGAGGAGTCGACGGCAGTTTAATAAGACAATAAACATGTATTTTCTCCAAACAGGAGGCGATGATGTGTGTTGTTTTGTGGTTTGTGGTGAATGTTGAAGTATTTTTGGGGAAAAGTTGATAAAGATCCTCTAAAAAATACGACGTTTCAAAAGGAAACAATACGTTTTAAACACAAGTGCCTTGAGGACGACGCAGGATTTTAGATTTTATTTATTTGGTTTCCCATCAGAATTTAGATGTGTCTCCTTTCTCATCACCTCCTGTTATATATTGTCTAAAGTCTAAAATGTGTGTGTTTTGATTTATTTGGACTGCTGTGTTTTCTTGGCCCTTTTTGTTTGTCTCCTCCAGAACCTTCTTACTTCTTTTTATTTTATTTCTTTATTTAAACCATTGTTGTTTTTTTATCGTCTCTTTTTCTTTTCATCATCTCATTTCCTGTTTTTGTTTCTGCCCACATGGTGTCACCCCTCTCCTCCTCCTCTCCTCCTCCTCACCCCGCCCACCTCTGTCTCTCCATCCATCACCGTCCATCCCAGAGACATAGTCAAACTGGTGGAGGTGTCAAACGACGGTGGGCCCCTGGGGATCCACGTGGTGCCTTTCAGTGGCAGGGACCGCAGGTAAAGATCCAGAGCTGCTCAGACAGGCCGGAGGTGAAGGAGACGATCAGTCTAACCAGAGAGGTTCTATTCAAACGCCAAATTTATGGGTATAAATATTCGATATAAAAGGTAGAAACAATAGATAAAATTCCATTTGATCTTTTCAATCTTTCTGTAAATATTTTCTCACACCAACACGACAATTTACAGCTTTCGCAAATTTATTAAAAACAGTTATTAACACCACGAGCTGCTGTGACATTAGCCTGATTACATGTGTCCGTCAAACACAATCATCCTCCTGCTCCTGCTTAAGATGCTAATTCACATCAATCCTCAACGGACCTTACTATTTATTCTTTTAAATTCTGATATGTAATCAATACTATATTTGCCTAAATTAGAATAAAAATGTTGCCTTTTTGTTTAGAAGAATTATTTTAGGGTCATAGGTTTTCATGAATCTTAAAATGAGTTCTATTTCAGTTAATGTTTAATTTTACACAGGATCGGGTCAGTAGTACAGAAAGAAAATATTCTATTAGTAAAGGTTTTGTTTTAACTTAATGCAGTTTATGAATGAAAATAAATATACTTCTATTTTACACTTTTAACTTTAGTTGGTTTTCCTCTGTGAATCTTCAAGTAGTAATTTGTCTCCTTTAGCCGATGACTTGTCAACGTTTGATCTTAGACTCATTTTAGTCAAATTTGGTAAAACTGTGGTAAAAATGTCATCGTGTGCTAATCAGAGCTTTTTAGGATCTGAAAAAATATTTAAAAAACGTGACAGATGTGTGCTGCATTAGTTCAACACATACCGGACATTCCTCGGGTGCCCATGTGCAATGTCCTCATCACTCACACACACACTCTCTCTCACACACACACACACACACACACACACACACACACACACACACGCGGGTTGCATGCCGGCATCATGAAGCCATTTGCCAGTTTACAGTGATCAATCATACTTGTTTAGAGTTTGCAGGTGACCGTCATATTTCTCTGCAGCTGCTGTCACATCGGCTTTACACGCTTCAAAGCACAAACTGAGCAGTGCACGCTATACACCCATGCACACATGTGTACATACATCACGTCCAGACGCACACACACACACACACACACACACAGAGCCGGAACAAAGCTGTGATGGAATTAGAGGACTTTACACATCTGGTTTAAATATATAACGACAGCAGCGTGAAGCTCGATATACAGTAGTTGGGGTTTTCAGACCTGACATTTGATTCTTATTGTTGAACCGATGCTCACAGTATGAATCTAAAGTCCTGTTTTTGCCAGAAGCACAGAGCCGACTGCAGCCCCACAAAACGTCCAGAGTTTCTTTATGTACGACTCCGCCGCCTTCCGGGACCCACAAATATGATCAGTGACTACAGAACTCACTGTCGCGCTTTATTGAAAATCAAGATCATATCACTTTTCCCTCTGCCAGACTTAATCAGCCTAAAAGCACATTTATAATGCACTTTTCTTTTATTGGGGAAATGTCAGGTTGGGCGTTATCCCAAGATTACGATGGCCGGCTTTCATCAGTGAAATAGCCCCTCCGCGGCAAATCGCATTGTGTTCTCGCTCCGATTCAATCAGCGGAATTGTCTCTGAACTTCTCCAACTCCTGAACTTCTCTGTAATCACATTCCCATTCGTAGTGGATTATAAACCTGAGGCCCGGGCGGGTACTAAACCCCCAAATCAACACACTTTACCTGCTCGCACCACCTCACATCCAAAGCCCCCACGCACACGGACACACAGACTATATGCTGAAGAGGACTCGATTAGGTTTCCTGCCCGCTGTTGATTTTCTTCCCTCACACTCGGGTCTATAATCCGCCAAGCGTCTTTTCAGGTGGAGTTAGCCCCTCGCTGCGGCGGTGCGGGGAGGCATAAGCCAGTTTGCCACACCGGATTACAGGGCGACAACCGTTGCAGCTCAGCAGCTGGTTGAAGTCGTACAGTGCGACGGAGCAGCGCCTCTGCACCACCCTGCTGTAAACGTTTGATGCTGCCGGTTTTTTCTGTCGCTCTCGTTTGTTTATTTTTAATCTGAGAAAAAGGTGCAGGAGTTGTAGAGGTTAGAGAATTAACACATGTAAAGCTTCAACCCCGACAGAAACCAGTGGACTTTCTGAATGGGTTGATTTCCTTTGAATAGAGGCCCCCCCCACACCCCCCACCCCCACCCGGCCTCTAAAGCAGCCTGACGTGATGCAACTGCACACACACACACATCGTCAATTACCACATGTGAACAGCAGGGGCAGCGATGAGGCAAATACTGAAAACGCTTCTCGATTAGCCACCAGAATTATTTGCAATTAAATGTGCATTTTAGTAGAAGAAATAATACAAAATAGTTCATAAATAAACTGAATAAAATCATTAAAGAAATTCAGGTGAATCATTGAGGTATTTGACGGCAGAGTTACTATATCACAAGGTAATTTAATCCTTCCCACGACCGTAGACTGTAAATAAATATTGACGACGCATCCTAACTTACTCCCATTATCTGAAAATGGAGCCAAATGTCAATAGCCGCCATCTTGTGCACCGTTGGCTTCACTTTTCAGGAGCTGTCATGTCGTCCATCTTTATTTACAGTTTATGCAAATGATTTAAAGTCTAAATACCAGTTTACTCCCTGAGTGTGTTGTTAATGTGCAGCATGTCAGTCCAGTAGATAATAAAGTGTAGCCCCCAGGCTGCAGGAAGAGCAGCCACATTGAACCTGAGGACGTTGTCTTGCATCGTGTTGACATGACCCTCTCAACATTTCAGGACTCTTGGCTTGTTGGTCAAGCGTCTGGAGACGGGGGGGAAGGCCGAGCAGCAGGGCCTCTTCCAGGAGAACGACTGTATCGTCCGTATCAATAACGGAGACCTGCGAAACATCCGATTTGAACAGTAAGACGGCAGGAGCCACTGCTGAGCTCCTGACGGGCCCCAGACCTCGTCTTTCTGGACCTCTGCTCCTCCTCTCCTCTCCTCTCACACCTAAACCCCTCCCCTCTCCTCCTCCTTCTAATGCTGCTCTCTGCACCCCTGCCGGTGCACAGGCTCCTCCGCCGCCTGTCACTGAGCAAAGCTAACCTCCCTGTTTACCTCCTGTAGGTTGTACCCTTAATCGCTGAAGCAGCCTCTGCAGTGTGCTCCTCTCCCGGCCTTTATCCCCCTGTGTTTCAGTCACAGCTCCACTGGACTCCTGTTGTTACCCCTTTCTGTGTCCGTCCCTCGGGAGGAAGTGGGAATAAGGCTCCTAACATTCACAGCTTCTGCTTTTCAGCCTTGTTCGTGTCTCGTGCTTTCATTCCCTGCTAAACCGAACCCTTCTGCTTAACCCCCCCTCCCTCCCCCTCCTCTCTAGATCCTGCGTGATGCATGCATGCCCTGTTGAATGTCACCTGCAGCGTCAGGAAGGCACTGATGCATACATCTGCCTGATCTGTTTTTCTCTACACAGCATAAACGCATATTAAGTACATGTGTGTTTTCATGTGAACGGGTGGTAAACGATTTATAATTCTCCACAAATACAGGTCACGCATGTCACTCACTTTAGAAACAAGGGGGAAAAATGCAATGATACTTTTTCATTTATCTCGTGGGCCAACTCACAATGGAAGTAAAGTAATGATGGGAATAAAACATTCTCACACATAGTATAATTATATGTATTCAAGAGTATTTTTATAACACTAATACTTGTCTGCTACTTGATCCGTCCTGAAATCGTGAATATGGCGAGACATGACCATCAGGGAGGGTTATTAAAGGCTGGGAAGAAAAATCGACTTGGAATTTCACTATAGACGTCTCAGGGGAGTGGGGGGGGGAGGGGGGGTTTAAGTTTGAGTCGTCATTCAGGCGTAGACGACGGGCAATAGAAATTCCAGGGGCCCGACGTTCCCCCCCCCCCCCCCCCCTGAACGTCCGTTCAGCTGTCAGGGAGCGAGGAGAGGAGCCACGCCACGGTCTGCTTTATTGAAACAGGTGGTGCTAACAAGACTCCGGCGTTACAGGGTGCTGACAGCCAACATAAGTTTCCATTCACACCCGACTGTACGCGGGCTCACACAGCGAAGGGGGTTTAAAAGAGGATTTTCTGCATTTTTTGTCCTCCTTCCGACAGATAGAAGTATCCTTCATCTGGAGCCAAATGAGGGATTACGTCTGGGGGGGGGGTTCGCTCTCGTTTTTAGAAAAACGCCAGCGCTGGAAAATAAGTATTAATTAACATGTCAGAATGTTCAGGTGGGCGAAAAATGGATTTAGCGCCGAGTGGAGAATATGGGTGTGTGTGAGCGAGACAGACGGTGGGTAGGTGGAGTTAGTGCAGACAAGTATGAACGATTATTATTTTTAACAGGGGCTCAGGAAGATATTTAGAATATGACAGGTGTGGATTTTTTTGGGGCCGATATAGATATTGTGAAGTAAAAAAAAAACTCAAAGAAATATAAATGAGGTTGTTATTTTACAGTTAAACTATAAAAGTATTATAAATAACTGTAAATAAAAAGGAAAACACAAATACAACCAAATGTATAAGTTAAATGAAGAATAAAACGTTTTAATACTGGCAAACGTTATCAGATATGTCTCTAAAAGGCTTATGCTGCCTGATATTAATGGTCAAACATGATATCGGTCAGACTCTAATGAAATCAGTTAAATAATTGACTCTGTTCCTTCGACCTTTTCTCGCCCCTCTTCCTCCAGAGCCCAGAACATGTTCCGTCAGGCCATGCGCTCTCCGGTCATCATGTTTCACGTGGTGCCGTCGTCCATGAAGGCCCACTACGAGCAGCTGTCCCACACCGAGAGGAACCCGGCGTACTCCTCGGGTCGTTTTAGCCCCGACTCCGTGAGCGGCAGCACCGTGTCCGCCATGGAGCACACGCCGCAGAGGATGTCCCGACACGGCTCCCAAACGCAACCGCACTCCCATCCGCACCCCCATCCCCACGCTCACCCGGAACAGAACGACGGCTTCCCACCCCTGACGCACCCGGCGGTGTCTGCGGCCAAGCCTCCGATGGGTCACACCCACTCGCCCCAGCGGGGGCTGAACGCCACGCCGACGGGGGGGTATGCCAAAAAGGTCGGGAGGAGGCTCAACATCCAGCTAAAGAAAGGTGAGGTGAAGAAGGTTGAACAGGAAGAGGCGTTTTCAGCCCGTCTAGATTAAAACGGGGTCAGCAGTGTTTCCAAACTTCGCCGTGTGGACGCCAGGCGTATCTGTAGCGGAGTCGTCAAATGAAAACAGAAGCAGCATGGATGTGGTCTCAGGACGTCATTTTGTTTTTGACATATCAGCTGATTTCTTCCCCTCTGTGAAATTCTCACATCTTGTTTTACTGGCTCTCAAATAGTACGAAGGATTCTTTGTGATTTCCAGGACTTACTCGTCCAACTGAATAAACGAGCGCTGCTGGCGCATCACAACACGTGTAGGAACAAACACAGAAGCAGAGCAAAGTCTTAACGATGATGTAACAGGCTTAAAAACATCCGGAGTCGAGCATCCCGAGGCCGAGGAGCCGCACAGTATCTGGGAGGCGGAGATGCAGAGTGAAAGAGTAAAACTTTCGGTGGGGGGGGTGGAGAGATCTCCTCGGTGCAGTCCTTGAGTGACAGCTGGCACAGGTGGTGCAGACCTATGCCAACAGGATAGCAGGTGCCGGTGCCAGGTCTCGGGGCCGGAGCGCTTGTTGCTAAGCAGCCGCTGGTCCCGGTGTTCTGTCAAATGCCACAGAAAGAGTCTGACGGGCCCGCGCCATATGCCCGTTGAAGTTTTCACCCGAATCCGTTCGCCCTCTCGGGGCTGGAACCGAGCCAGAACACAGGAGATACAAACACCCATCTGCTTGTTGCATATTCCATCGCGGCTCATGGCTATTTTCCACTTGTTCCTCCATCGCAGTTGTGTTTTTTTTCTTCTTCCTCTTCTCTCCCGCCTCTCCACTTTGTCACAACACCCGGAGAAAACGCCGCACGCTGCACGCTGTGTAACGTTTGCCGGGAGATCTGTTATGTTCTCACTCCCAAGATGTTATCTTTTCTCATTCCACCTTTTGTTCGCTGTTGTTCGGAGCAGACACTTGCGGGGATCAACAGCGATTCCCGAGAGGCCGTTTGGCTCGTCTGTTTTGTTTTGAGTACCGACTTTAAGCCCACAGCTTTGAGCGCAGATTAAACTCCCGCATTGTTTATGTGCTTGAATCAAACACCGGTCTGCTCGCAAATCCCGGGGAGTATCAGAATCAATCAAAGAATCCCATTCTGCACAGGAAATTGCTTAGGTACGTCTTAATCAAGCTAATGGGAGTTTTAAAGATCCTCCTCCCTGTTCTAAAGCCGGGGACGCTACGGGCATTTACCGGTGAGGATAATACCGCACCGCGCCTGCCTGTGGGAAGTTGATTGGCTCATCAATGTCGGGGATTAGGTGGAGGATGTGAAACAGAATTGCTAAGTGTTCTGCTTTTCTCTGCATCAAGTCAGTCAGGCAGGCAGCGAGGATTAGGGCCGGGACGCTGATACAGCACCGACGCTCACAATTGTTATTATATCAACTTTGTTTTAGCCACAATGTCATTTGGAAACAGTCTCTGTACAAAGCTCTGAAGGATAAAGAGTCTCCATCAGAGCTGTGGGACCGGACTGGATTCTTGTGGACAGTGGTAGAGGAAAAGAGTAGTTTTCAACCTGGGCCTTATGTTTATAGACTTGAGTTCGTAAAAGTACAGAAACTTTTGGAATCAGTGCAGTAGATAAAAGTCCCAGGATAACAATTTAAATGTTTTATTTTGGAGACAAAAGCACCTTCATGAGGAAATCCTTTGTTTTCTTTTCCTGAAGCTGAAACTTTTCCATCCTGATTAAACTTCTAACTTCACTGAAGCCAAATGTCTCCTCAGACTGTCGCCCCAGTGATTCCCTGCACAAATCTTGTAGAGTTATACTGGTTCCTGTACGAACTGAATCCTGAGCTGCAGGGTTCCCGAGGAAATAGAGGAGCTCCTGCTTGTGCCCTCAAGATAAAACTAGACTCTCATCACCGACACCTTCCCTCCTCACTTCTCGTCCCGCAGGTCCCGAGGGACTCGGCTTCAGCATCACGTCACGGGACGTCCCCATCGGCGGCTCGGCGCCCATCTACGTAAAGAACATCCTGCCTCGGGGAGCTGCCATCCAAGATGGCCGCCTCAAGGCAGGAGACAGGTTGCTGGAGGTGAGGAAATGTGACAGTAAAACAGATTTCAGACGTTCACCGAGTTTAACCTTACTCGTTAACTCGTTAATCAGAACATGCTGTTCATGAGTCAGGGTCTTATTCAGATTATTTTCTAATTTGAGTTCATATCAGAATATTAGTGTCCCTGTGACGTGTCTATCTAACGTGTCTCCTGCTCAGGTGAATGGAGTGGACCTAAACGGGCGGACCCAGGAGGAGGTGGTGTCCCTGCTCAGGGCCACGCCCATGGGTGGCGCCGTCGGGCTGCTGATCCTCCGCCAGGAAGACACCTTCCTCCCCCGAGAAGTGGTACGTCTGTCACTCTCCACCTCTGTTGAAACATTCCTTCAACTCTTCATCCTGTCGGCATTAAACATTTCACACCAGTACACGCTCCCCTCCGCGCATGGACGGGTGTAGAGTTTTTGCTCCTGTGCTGTCATGAGTGGCGTTAATCCCCCCCAGTGAGTGGCGTGTTGTCTTCTCATTTCCCCGCTAACACCACACGCTAGCCGAGCATGCAGAGTGATTGTCCCACTCCGTCGCTGCACTCCTCTCTATTAATCAAGCCGCGGCTGCCCTCAGAGGAAACCTGTGGAGCTCAATCGTTTCTCTTTATCTCCACCACCCTCTCCTCTTCTCTGACTTTCTTTATCCGCTTCCCTCATCCGCTGCTTTCGTTCTAATTCGCCGGTTCTTTCTCTTTTCCTCTCGCTTTGTCGCGTAGCCTCCTCTATCTCTGCGTCTCCACCGCTCTCGCTGTGTTTTCGCCTCCGAGCTGACTTGCCAGGTTGATGGATGTGGGGATGAACGGAGAGACGCAGGGCAGGTAGTCGACAGAGAGGGAGAACACACTTGGCTTGAATATCAATCAGGCAACATCAGGCATATTACCCTGAGCGAGCCGCCATAGAGATCTGAGGCGGCGCTGCTCCTGGATGCGGCTGCTGTCACTCAGGCCGGGCAGATGCCACTCACAGCTCGTAACTTCAGTGATCCGTGCAAACTGGTGCTAATTCACTTGGTGCGCTTGTTACAGCCGTTTGCTCGCGTCAAGGTCGTGTTTTTAATGTTTGATGCCAGATGCTGTACTGCATTGTTTTTGCAGAAAAACAAAAGTTTGAAGCAGTGCACGTCTGAAGTCATAAGAGGAAAACAAGGCAGCCGAACACGGAGGCTCAAGTGCTTTGTTTTGGTTCGAACACACTTTATCAAGTACGAATGTGAAGTAAAGAACCGAGCACCCCTCCGCTGTCTTAAAAATGGTTTCTCCCAGCATCCTCCACAGTCACCGGGGCCATTACAGGCACAAGCAGCCATTTGCTCACAAGTGCTGTCAATCAAATGGCTGATTGGTGGCAATTATCACAGCGGGAGATGCAGACGAGGCTATTGGCTGCCTGTCGCCACGGGTGAAGCTGGATGAGATGGAAGTGCCACAGTGGTCGATACTCATCTCCAGATTAGAGCGCTGCTTTGAGTCCGGCTGACGGAGCGTCGTTAGATGAGCGGATTTATTTGATCCGTGGTTATCAGCTGTGGGGGGGGGAGAGGGTGATGTAAAGACTCGAGGGAGATGAGGTCCAGCAGCGCCAGTCTGTATCTGGAGTTATGAGCTGGGCTAAGAATTGGTGGCTCCGAGGTGGAGGAGGCTTCACGTCGACGTCTTATCATTAAAAACACGAAACGTGAGCGAAAACGAGCTCAGCTGAGTTCAAGTGAAAACGGCAGATTTTCCTGGAGCATAGGTTTGAATTGAAAAAGGCAGTTACTGAGCTTTTTATATTAAAGCTAATGTTACGTAATGAAAAATAAAAGTCAGCAGCTGTTGTATTATTTCTACAGGTTGTGCCAAAGCTCAACAAGAACCCATACACCCGTACCTACTACTACTACTACTACTTCTACTACTACTACTTATAATAATAATAATAACATAGATGTAACAAGATAACGTACGTACAACTTCTCAGCAGAGATTCAATTTCATACAGAGCAAAAACACGAGTATTATTTTTCATCCCTGAGCAGACTTTATAAAACCTGAGGGTTGAAAGTCCAGCGCTCACCAAAATAAAAACGGTCTGTTCAAAGAGCTGCAGCAGAGATTCAGTGGATAGTGAAAAGTATTCAGCATGCAGATCAGACAGAGGAACTGAGCGTCTCTCTTCATGGCAGCTGGACGGTTTGAGACTCCAGAGAGTGAAACAACTTGAAAGGGTTTAGATTAGGGAGCGCTGACGTCCCCCCCCCCCCCCCCTTTGTCCCCAGCGCCAGGACACCTTCGACGATTCTGACATTTTGTCCTTGTTAGCTCTACTGCAGTTTGTAACCCACAGTTTAAATTTCAAGTCTGAGCACACGTGCACCACACAGAACAAACATCTGTCTGCATTTTCATATCTTGCATGGACATGTATTCATCACGCTGCCTCCATTCATCCACAAGTTCCCTCACAACAATCTCCTTTGTGCTCAGATTTTCACTGTTTTTTTGTTTTCTTGATGATTCTTGGTTCCTCTCTCCCTCCCTCCCCCCTCCTCCCTCCTCCCTCCATCCTCTAGAACGCCGAGCCCCAGATGCAAAGCCCCAGAGATTCGGTAAGTCACCACCAACACCAGCCTGCAATCAAACCCTAAAGTTACATCCACACTACTGACTCTCCTTTGACGACGACGTTTTAAAACTGAAACCATCTCTGTCCACACGAGTGTTTTGGCTCCGTAACGTTTTTAAATCCTCGTGCACACGCACACGCCTGAAACCTCATGTTACATGACCGCTCATGCACATTGGTTACGTGCGTGACGCTCCACGAACACAGAGCGTTATCATCTAGTTGGGATAACAAACGAAAGCTGAATGAAATCAGGTTTCCGGAGTAAACTAGCTGGTTAATCAAAGTGCAAGTCACCAGTCGTGCATGTAAATGTTTGTCAGAAACACTCGTTTTAATCTCCAACCCAGAGTTGCTCCAACAAATCACAATTTCATGCTTCATCAGTATGGAGCGCTCGAACTGTGCTGCAGAATAATTTGCTCCATCACTCCGCTCAGAGCTGTGTTTGTCGGCGAAGGTGGAGAACACATGGACGTTTGCTTTATTTGACGGCTGAGGATAAGGCTGTCAGTCTGGCCCCGCTCGCCGCAGACTCACTCGGACGTGTGACGGGAATGACAAACAGTCTGTTTGGTTTAAGTTGCAGAGCCGGCCGTGCACGTCTCCGTGCTAAACGCCCACGAAGACGGAGACAAATTCATCTATAACGAGGGCGACTTGACATTTGTATCCACATATACATCGTTTCCATAAGAACCGATAGCTCTGACGTTATCTTTTGTTCGAATCAAAAGGTTAAAGACTGAAATATCTGTTGCTT